>NC_134356.1:79520375-79812875 GCF_048569485.1 Anomaloglossus baeobatrachus
AAGACTCTGCAAGCATTTGGTTCCTGGAACACGGCCACGCATGATGTCCCGTCCGTCCGGCACCGCGGAAATCTCCGAGCCCATGCCAGGAACAGCGGCGTGGGTGGAAGCCCGGATCGCGCAGATGTGCTGCCGCCTTCAAGCCCAGGTCCGGTTCCTGATGGAGCGTTGGGTGGCTGAGATGGAGGAGGTGGCGGTGGCCGTGCGGAGAGGCGAGGTGGAGACAGAGTTGGAGGAGCGGGTAAGCGACCCACGCCCCTATGTCCGAGAAGGACCGGCCGCTGCGGCTGAGGGGCCCGGCCTGCGCCCGCTCACCCTCCTGCTTCCCCCGCTATCCGTACCGGCTGCTGTCGCCCCTCCGCTCGGTCTGCTACCCCCAACACCGGTAGCGGAATCCAACCCGTCCGCCCTAGAGGACCGGCCTGGGGGTGTTGTTCGGGAACGGCCTGTGTCCCTCTCGCTACCGTGGAAGGCCCCCGCGGGAAGTAGCCGTCCGCAACAAGGAGCCATCGTCCCCAGAAGTGGCCGCACCTGAAGCCGTCCCGGCTCCGGCAGTCCGCCCAGACCGTGGAAGAACCGGCCGCTGGTGGCCCGAAAGCTCAACCGGTGAGGTCAGCTAACCCTGAGTCCCCCGTCTCGGCTGAGGCTGCGCCGGGCCGCAACTGCAAAGCCGCAGTCCAGGCCATGTCACCACAGGACCCCCCACGAAAGAGAACCGGTAGTGGCCGGTGTGGGTGCGGTCCAGCGGGGCCCGACCCGGGCGCAGGGGTCTGCCAACGCCCCATACTGGGACAGGGAACCAAACCCGTTGGGCCGGGAGATTGCCGCCAGAGAGCAGCAGAGGGCCGAAATGATGGCGAGGGTGATCAGGGAGAAAGATGCACTCCGCCATGCCACCTTTCGGGTGCGGGGCCCGGTGTACGAGGGTCAAGTCTGGAAGTTCGACCAACGGAGGGGGTTTGGCTTCATCTATGAGCCGGGCCTGGAGGCCGAAGAATTCGTGGCCCGCCGCGATGTCAATTCGCACCTCCCCATGGGCCATCCAGGTCATGATCTATTGCCGGGCACCTAGTGACTTATACCTGCCACTGCGGAGAGAGGGGCTGGTTCGCCCTGGATGTGAAGCAGAGGAATAGCCGCAGTGAGCAGATGCGGCCCCAGCCCCCTCCTTCTCCACCAAGCCGTCCAGATGTGGAGCTAGAAGAGGTCCTGGAGGAGTATGACCTCAAGAAGTGGCAGCGGTTCACCGTTGCAAGCAGTTGTCCCCCGTTGGGAACCTCAGCAGTTTGATTGAATGACTTTAATGAACCGTGACCTTCACCTGATTGTCTAAGTGATTATTCCGGCCGTTGCCGGCAAGTTGTCCCCGGAGGGACCCTGTGTGTTTTACCCCACCTGCATGAGAGACTACTCATGGACATGGCCGAGAACTGGCAGGCCACCCACGAACTTGTGGGCTTGTAAATAAGTTGAGGGGTGATTTTCCGTTGGAGCCGCCTTCGGAGAGGCAGATTGGAGGAAGGGCCCGCAGCAGAGCAGGCTGGGGCCCGGCCACCACCAGGACCTGTGGCCATCCTCCGGGGGTCAGGGGTCCCCCAAGGACGTGGGGTCCCCTGAAGTGACAGCCGGGTTCGAGTAACCGTACCCGTTCCCGCTCGGGCAGCCTGAACCTGGACTGGGGTCAAGGGGTGCTGCCCACTTCTTAGGGGCAGCATCAGGGATAGGTTGCTTGGGTGGGAGAGCGGAAGACATCCGTCCGTCCGTTATTATTAAAAGTGTATTTATATGTGCAACGTTCAAGTGTCCTAACAAAAATACTTATGTTTGAAAATGTTTACATGTTATTTATATTTTTACAGCTTTTGAAAAAGAAAAATAAAACCGGTGATGGACGGGCAGCCCGCGGACGGTCTGCATTTCCCCAAGGGGGAATGTGGCGCCCTGGCCTAGCCAGATCGTCACAGATAACACACAAACACCCCCACCCCCATTAGACAGGGACACCAGCCAAACAAAAACACTTGTTTCCTCCCTCCAGTGTCTGATGTCCACATCAGGTGGGGCGGAGCTAAGCGGTTGGCTCCACCCACCGAGGAGTTCACAGGCCTGGAGGCGGGAAAAGAGACAGAACATTTCAGGAGGTTGAAGTGAGAGGAGTAAACACTTGGGTGTCTGGGTTTGTGGCCCAGGCACTGACAGCAAGGTTAGCAGACGGTGGTAGCCGTCTGCAGGAGTGGTGGAGCAACGCGGAACCGTAGGACCGGGGTCGGGCGACGTCACGCCAGTAGTGACCGGGGAGCGAAGTGAAGTCGCCGTCAATAGTCAGATCCGAATGTGACTGGAACCCCAGGGGTTTCATAACAGCAAAAGTCCCGATTGAAGGCAACCGCCCACACCGTGAGGGTATACAGCTACCGCCTAAGGCTGGAGACCCAAGGGCCAGCGCCTGCGGACATACGGGCTCCTCCGGTACCCATACGCCGGGGAGCGGACTACCGTTGGGAATCCATAGTAGTCAGAAGGAGAACATCAAGGTGCAGGGAAAGACAGCCGCCATCACCTGTCCAGGGAGAGACACTGCAGCCGGCTGCGGGACCCGTCCATCTAGCCGTTTGGTTTACCGAGGACTTTGTACCTTTCTTGCTGAGTACACCCGTGCCATCCGGCACCGCGCCGCGCTGTCCCTGCAACCCTGCACTTCACCAATCCTGCCTCCCCGTCACATCATCGGGCCCCGGGACCACCGACCCCTACCCACGGAGGGGGAAAACAACATCCCAGCTGTTCCCTACCATCGCTCCCGGGATCCCCGTCACCAGCAGCGGTGGTGCCCATCTTCACCACGACCCGTGGGTGGCGTCACGGACTAAATCCCCCAAACCAACGACCCCTTTCACTCACGGGCGAGGAGCAGCGCTTGAGTCCCCGGATCCGGCCCACCGCTCAGGCCACCGAGCAGCCATCGCAGCAGCGCCGGACCCGAGCGTTAGCGAGCGCAGCGCAGTGGCGTCCTCCCCGCCCGCGACACTCCCACTTATACACACTGTTCCCTCTATGCTTCCACTTATCAATACTGTCCCCCTATGCTAATACTTACCTATACTGTCCCCCTAGACTTACACTTCTCCATACAATTCTCCCTGTGCTCCCACTTATCCATACTATGTCACTATGCTCCCACTTATCTATACTGATCCCCTATGCTCCCATTATCTATACTGATTCACCTATGCTCCCACTTTTTTATATTGATCACCCTATGCTCCCACTTATCCATACTGCCCCACTATGCTCCCACCACTCCATACAAACTCCCTATGCTCCCACTTCTCCATACTGTTCCCCCTATGCTCCCACTTATCCATACTGTCCCCCTATTCTTCCACTTATCCATAATGTTCCCCCTATGCTCCCACTTATTCATACTGTTCCCCTTCTTCATACTGTTCCATCACTTCTTAATACTGTGCCTCCCATTTTCCATGTGGTCCACCCACCCCACGATGCGCTTTCTCTCACACTGTCCCTCAGTGTGTACTCACAGTCTCTGCAGTCTGACGCCGAGTCATTGCAGCCTCTGCAGCATGGCGGTAAGCAGTGATGGTCATTAAACATCACTGCTATGCACCGCATGCTGATGTGAAGCCCCCTCTCACCTTCAGGTCGCCTCAGGGTCTTCACGTGCTGGAAATCTTCCGGCAACAGGTACGTCAGATTAACTTCAATAGGAATCGTGATGCCACTCTCGGTAATTGCGGTCAGGGGGTGACCGCCACTGCAGTTTAGGCCTAAGACACACATTCGTGCCGCCGATACATGTTTGGCAATTTTTTCATGTACTGGCGGCACGGAGACACGTGGACCTATGTTTTCATTATTGTTTGGACACACGTATGTATTTTGGAACGGAACGTGTGTCCGTTCCGTACTTATGTGCATCCGTGATTTTCTCACGCTGACATGTCCACGTATTCTCCGGCAGCACGGGTGTCACACGGCCCGCACCCCTACCACACGGAGGTAGTGTGGATGCGGTTGCGTGTCACACGCGCCGGAGAACACGTGTCATGAATTTAAAAATAAAAAAAACACATACTCACCTCCACCAGCCCCGCAGATTCTTCCACTGCAAAATGTTCCTACCGGCCGCCGCTCGTTTTGAGCGTGTAAAGGAGGTGGGCGCTAATCTCCGCCCCTCCGCTCGGCCGGAAGCAGCGTCAGCCCCGCTGGAGCCGGAGATCAGAACCCTGGACAGCAGCGCGGACCACGTGAGTATGCAAATTACTGGTTCTCCGGGATAGCACACGGAGAACACATGTGGACCGCACGTACCCGAGACATGTACTTACCACACGCAACACGGAGGGAAAATACGTGTTTCGCGGCACGTGCGTGTTTTTAATGGATGTGTGTTGGAGGCCTTAGGCTCGCGTCTGGGGCTGATGGTAAATGCAGTCTAGTGTTATGGCCTCCCGAGAGTGAGGCTGGCCCCAGGGGCTCAAGTGTAAGTGGGTAGTACCACAGGTCGCAGAAGAACTCACACACAGGCAACAATGTGCCGAACAATGAGCCGAACAGTGTGTTGTCTTCCTGGCGCTCGAGTTCGGCACATCGCTGATCGGGTTGACAGATTACTGGGAGGGGCTGGGGAGGACCCAGCGGTCATTGTACACATTGGCACAAATGACAAAGTTAGAGGTAGGTGGAAGGTCCTTAAAGATGATTTCAGGGAATTAGGTTGTAAGCTTAAAGCATGGACCTCCAAGGTGGTATTTTCGGAAATACTACCTGTGCCACGAGCCACACTAGAGAGGCAAAGGGAGATCAGGGAGGTTAACAGGTGGCTCAGGAATTGGTGTAGGAAAGAGGGTTTTGGGTTCCTGGAGAATTGGGCCGACTTTTCAGTTGGCTACAGATTCTATGCTAGGGATGGGCTGCATCTTAATGGGGAGGGTGCAGCACTGCTGGGGCAGAAAATGGCTAGAAGGTTGGAGGAGTGTTTAAACTAGGAATGGGGGGCGAGGGTATTCACTTTATAGAAGGGGAATGTAGTGCAGATAGTGACCAGGGCACAAGTAATGAAATTGGGGGTGGTACGGGGGAAAGGGTTAGGACAGTTAATACAGTAAGCAGGAATACAGGTACAGAGTCATACGTAACGTGCATGTACACTAATGCCCGAAGCCTCACAAATAAGGTGGAGGAATTAGAATTAATATTGTTGGAAGAAAATTATGATATAGTGGGGATATCAGAGACATGGCTGGATGAGAGCTATGACTGGGCTGTTAATTTACAGGGTTATAGCCTATTCAGGAATGACCGTACAAATAAGCGAGGGGGAGGTGTGTGTCTATATGTAAAATCATCCTTAAAACCCATCCTGCGTGACAAAATATGTGAGGGTACTGAGAATGTAGAGTCCCTATGGGTGGAGATAAGGGGGGGGGGGGGAGAATGAATAATAAAATACTGATAGGGGTGTGTTATAAGATGCCGAATATTATGGAAGAGGTTGAGAATCTCCTCATAAAGCAAATTGATAAAGCAGCGAGTCTCGGAGAGGTAATTATTATGGGGGACTTTAACTATCCTGATATAAATTGGGGAACAGAAACTTGCAGTTCCAGCAAAGGAAATAGATTTTTGATAACAATGAAAGATAATTACCTTTCACAAATGGTACATGACCCCACAAGAGGGGGAGCACTACTAGACCTTGTACTAACCAATAGGCCAGACCGCATATCAAATATACAAGTTGGGGGTTACTTGGGGAATAGTGATCACAAAATAATACGTTTTCATGTATTCTTTAGTAAGATGTATAGTAGAGGGGCTACAAGGACACTAAACTTCAGGAAAGCAAATTTTAAACGGTTGAGAGATGATCTTAGTGCAATAAACTGGGATGATGTACTAAGTAATAAAAGTACACAAAGCAAATGGGAGACTTTTATGAGCATCCTGAATAGGGCTTGTGCAGAAAATATACCCTATGGGAACAAACATGCTAGAAATAGGAAGAAACCCCTATGGCTAAATAGAGCTGTAAGGGAAGCAATAAAAGAAAAACAGAAAGCCTTAAAAGAATTAAAGAGGGTAGGTAGTGATGAGGCATTATATAATTATAGAAAATTAAATAAAATATGTAAAAAGCAAATTAAGTTAGCTAAATTTGAGACAGAGAGACTCATTGCAAGAGAAAGTAAAAATAATCCTAAAATATTCTTTAACTACATAAACAGTAAAAAACTGAAAAGCGATAGTTTTGGCCCCCTTAAAAATAGTCTTGGTGAAATGGTGGAAGGGGATGAGGGTAAAGCCAACCTGCTGAATGACTTTTTTTCTACGGTTTTTATACAAGAAAATGCCATGGCAGATGACATGACCAGTGATGCCATAAATTCACCCTTGAATATTACCTGCTTAACCCAGTTAAGTACGCCGCCGCCTCGAAATCACTAAGGTTGACAAATCTCCGGGCCCGGATGGCATACACCCCAGAGTACTACAGGAATTGAGTTCTGTGATAGATAGACCATTATTTTTAATCTTCTCAGATTCCTTAATAACAGGGTCGGTACCGCAGGACTGGCGCATAGCAAATGTGGTGCCAATATTCAAAAAGGGGACAAAAACTGAGCCGGGAAATTATAGGCCGGTAAGTTTAACCTCTACGGTTGGTAAAATCCTTGAGGGGTTCTTGAAAGATGCTATACTGGAGTATCTCAAGAAAAATAACCTTATGACAGAGTATCAACATGGGTTTATGAGGGATCGATCCTGTCAAACTAATTTGATCAGCTTCTATGAAGAGGTAAGTTCAAGCCTGGACCAGGGAAATGCAGTGGATGTTGTGTATATGGACTTTTCAAAAGCTTTTGATACGGTGCCACACAAAAGGTTGGTACATAAAATGAGAATAATGGGGATGGCGGAAAATATGTGTAACTGGGTTAAAAACTGGCTCAGTGATAGGAAACAAAGGGTGGTTATTAATGGTACGTACTCGGACTGGGTCTCAGTTCATAGTGGGGTACCACAGGGGTCAGTATTGGGCCCGCTTCTTTTCAACATATTTATTAATGACCTTGTTGGGGGCATGCGGAGTAGAATTTCAATATTTGCAGATGATACTAAACTCTGCAGGGTAATCAATACAGAGGAGGATAATTTTATATTACAGGGAGATTTATGTAAATTGGAGAATTGGGCTGAGAAGTGGCAATTGAACTTTAATGTAGATAAATGTAAGGTCATGCACTTGGGTAGAGGAAATAAAATGTATGATTATGTACTTAATTGTAGAACACTGGGTAAAACAGACACAGAAAAAGACTTGGGTGTATGGGTGGATGGTAAACTTCACTTTAGTGGACAGTGTCAGGCAACTGCTGCCAGGGCTAATAAAATAATGGGATGTATTAAAAGAGGTATAAGTGTTCATGAAAAAAATATAGTTCTACCTCTGTACAAGTCACTAGTGCGACCGCACTTAGAATACTGTGTACAATTCTGGTCACCGATATATAAGAAGGACATAGCTGAACTGGAGAGGGTGCAGAGAAGAGCGACCAAGATTATTAGCGGAATGGGTGGGCTGCAATACCAAGACAGGTTATTAAACTTGGGGTTATTTAGTCTGGAAAAACGAAGGCTTAGGGGGGATCTAATCACAATGTATAAATATATGAGGGGACAGTACAGAGACCTTTCCAAAGATCTTTTTACACCTAGGCCTGCGACTGGAACACGGGGGCATCCGCTACGTCTTGAGGAAAGAAGGTTTAATCATAATCACAGACGAGGATTCTTTACTGTACGAGCAGTGAGACTATGGAACTCTCTGCCGCATGATGTTGTAATGAGTGATTCACTACTAACATTTAAGCAGAGCCTGGACGCCTTTCTTGAAAAATTTAATATTACCAGTTATGTATATTAGATTTTATATCAGGGTGTTGATCCAGGGAACTAGTCTGATTGCCGGATGTGGAGTCAGGAAGGAATTTTTTTCCCCATTGGAACTTGTTTGTCACATTGGGTTTTTTTTTTTTTTGCCTTCCTCTGGATCAACATGTTAGGCTACGGGTTGACCTAGATGGACTTAGGCGGGCTTTGCACACTGCGACATCGCAAGTGCGATGTCGGTGGGGTCAAATTGAAAATGACGCACTTCCGGCATCGCATGCGACATCGCAGTGTGTAAAGCCTAGATGATACGATTAACGAGCGCAAAAGCGTCGTTATCGTATCATCGGTGCAGCGTCGGCGTAATCCATGATTACGCTGACGCGACGGTCCGATGTTGTTCCTCGCTCCTGCGGCAGCACACATCGCTGTGTGTGAAGCCGCAGGAGCGAGGAACATCTCCTACCGGCCTCACTGCGGCTTCCGTAGGATATGCGGAAGGAAAGAGATGGGCAGGATGTTTACATCCTGCTCATCTCCGCCCATCCGCTCCGATTGGCCGCCTGCCGTGTGACGTCACAGTGACGCCGCACGACCCGCCCCCTTAACAAGGAGGCGGGTCGCCGGCCACAGGGACGTCGCACGGCAGGTGAGTGTGTGTGTGAAGCTGGCGTAGCGATAATTTTCGCTACGCCAGCTATCACCACATATCGCTGCTGCGACGGGGGCGGGCACTATCGCACTCGGCATCGCAGCATCGGCCTGCGATGTCGCAGTGTGCAAAGTGCCCCTTAGAGTCTCCCTTCAACCTTAAAAACTATGAAAACTATGAATGTCTTTCAGGGTTTTTACTCACTTTTTGCTGGTAGAGTGAGACAACCCGGGCGATGCTATGATGGACCAGGTGGAATGAGGTATCCCTCAGGCTGATATAGGGGTGACTGCTGACTCGCCTTCCTGCACCTTTGTTTCGGACTACCCCTGACTTGAAGTATATCGTGGGATGCGTCCAGGGAAGTCGCTACTGCCTTTCTTCCCTTTCTGACCCGTTTGCTGACAGTGTGGACCAGGAATAAGATGGCTCCAGGCTCGATCCTCCTTATGGGCCCCCTCGTTGCTGTTGATGCTGCGGGTTCTGTGATGGTTGGTGTGGAACCTCTAGTCCCACCACCTGCAGGATTTAGCAGACCACTAAATGGATGTCTGGCTCTAGGGGCCTGTCCCCCGTGTGTGCATTCATTACCAGGAGTCCTCGTACTCAACTCCTTACTGCTCTCTCTCTTCGGGTGTCTTTCAGTCTGACTTGGTGGTAATGTTCTCCCCCACCAGCAGTCACTGCACTTGCAGGGTTTGACAGTGTTCCGCTCTTCAGCCCTACACTTCAGACAGGGCTGCTCCACTCCTTCTCCTCTGACTGCCACTGCACAACTTTCCTCCAGCTTCACTATAGCACCACTCTAACTGAGATGCGAGGGCTACGCCCGGTGGTCTCCTCTAATGTGTGTGTGTGTCCTGGAAAAGGGTGCCTGTATGTGTGACGCCCTGGACTAGCCAGGTAGTCACAGGTAGACCCCCTGCACAAACACCAGTCCCTAATAAGGTGACAGCAGCCAACCTACAAACCCTTGTCACCTCTCTCAGGGTTCAATGGTCACACCAGGGGGCAGAGCCAGGCGGTTGGCCACGCCCACCGAGGAGTCCAGAGGACCTGAGACAGGACTCAAAGAAGTGCAGTGTAGTTCAGTGCAGAGAATATAGTGGAGTGGAGTTCAAGTGCAGCAGGCCTGTGGCGTCAGGTCTTTCAGGTCAGTCAAATTCTACCACAGAGGTGCAGGAGAAAGACGGGAACCACCAACCTGAGAAAGGGGCAAAGCGCAGCCGGCTGCGGGCACCGACCACCATCCTTTTTGAGCAAAACCTGTTTCAGTCTGTCAGTGATTTGAGACTGGGATGTAGGTCACCTTCCAGCAAGACAATGACCCAAAGCATACTACTAAAGCAAAATATATCTTTGTACCGTGTTATCTCTACTACTAAAGCAACACTTGAGTGGTTTAAGGGGAAATGTGTAAATGTATTGGAGTGGCCTACTCAAAGCCCAGACCTTAATCCAATTGAGAATCTGCAGTCAGACTTGAAGATTGCTGCTCGTCAGAGGAAACCATGTGAAAGGAGCTGGAACAGTTTTGCCTTAAGGAATAGGTAAAAATCCCAGAGGTAAGATGTGGAAAGCTCATTCCACATTCTGGAATTTCACTAGTTTTTTTGAGGATTTGCATCAGTTCATGTAAAAAACATAACTACTCACCCCCTGAAAATCAGTATGTTGTAGAGCTTACTTTGGCAGCAATTACAGCTGTAAGTCACTTTGCATACATCTATATAAGCTTTTCACATCTTGCCACTGGGCTTTTTACCCATTCCTCAAGGTAAATCTATTCTAGCTCCTTCAAGATAGACATTTTCCTCTGTGAACAACAATCTTCAGGTCTGACCATAGAATCTCAATAGGATTCAGGTCTTGGTTTTGACTAGGCCAATCCAAAACATTGATATGTTTCCCCTAACACCACTCGAATGTTGCTTTAGCAGTACATTTTGGCTCATTGTCTTGTTGGAAACCCTAACGAAAAACTGTAACATTTCAGGTTGTGAGGTAGCAAAATGCAAAAAATGCCAATGGGGGTAAATATTTTCTCAAAGCACTGTACATAGGTAACCAGATAGGTGTATTATGATTTGTAGAATATGTGATTAGCATTATTCATCAGCTGCTTCAGTCTAATTGTATGACATTATGGATCATTTATCCTACGGAGAAGAACCGGTGAGGATTATATTCTCTGCACAACCTCCAGTGTTTTCTAAGAGCGATATTAGAATTCAGCCCCTATCCTCTGCTGCAGTGGTACTGCTACTGCATTATTATTACAAGTTAGAAAAAATACTTTGGAAGTGCAATGAAGCGCAGACATCCAGGGTTATATTATAATACAGGTTCTTGTAGCTCTGTCAATCTGACTGAATCTGTGCACAGAGAAATCCCACTACCATGCTCCTGCGGAGGATTGTTGCATTTGGACTGACAGAATGTATTTTGTAGGCAATCTTTTCAGAGCTATGAGGTTAAGCAAATCTTGATCGGTAAAACCAATCTTCTTGCCGCGATCTCCTTTATTCCTGTGTGACCTGTTCAGACTTCATCTTACCCATGTTTTGCTGAAAAGTTAATGATGAAATATATATTTTACTATGTTTAGGGATGTAAAGGCCATGACAGAGTTTAAATGTGGGGTACTTTAGATAGGGTACATCACATATGATCATACTTGCCAACTTTTGTAAATTGCATTCAGGCATATTTAGTGCAAAAATTTTAGGACAAACCACAGTATTTTCACACTCCTTTCTTATCCTAATGTTAAAAGTGTGGCTCACCCATATTTTTTATTGTCTAGTTCGATATTGAGAAACAATGTTTCTCTCAAATACCTTGTGTTGGCAATAGTGCCTGTGAGAGGCGCTATTGCAGACTGCTGTTCCCGCTCCAGTGACGTCACCGTTAAGTGCCGCACACGTCACATCCGTGCAGCCGGCTGCATTCTTCTAGGCTCACTGAGCTGTGGGCGGTGTTTCACCGCTGTCACAGCACAGCGTGTCTCCTACTCCCACCTCCCTCCTCCCTCACAGCAGAACCCTGAAAGCAACAGACGCGACACTCTGTGCTGTGAGGGAGGAGGTAGGGGGCAGCAGGGAGCAGATGGGCTGTGGCGAGCGGTGAAACACCGCCCAGAGCTCAGTGATTCTGGAAGAATGCAGCCGACTGCACGGATGTGACGTGTGCGGCACTTGACGGTGACTTCACTGGAGCGGGAACAGCGGTCTGCAATAGCGCCTCTCACAGGCACTATTGCCAACACAAGGTATTTGAGAGAAACATTGTTTCTCAATATAATATCGAACTAGACAATAAAAAATATGGGTGAACCACCCCTTTAAGTGATAAGCAGCACACAGGAATTGAAAGCCCCTCTCTGTTACTTGTTCATGTAAAAGGAACTATAATCAAAATTACAAGTGTACCGCCCCCGTGGAAGCAGCCGAGCTGCTCGGATCCAGGTTCGCTGTGGCTCGAGGGTCTCCGGACCCGGAGGTCATGCGGCTACTCGAGTGAAAAGGGGGGTATTTACAGGGGAGTTGATATGTATAGTTCTTAAAGAATGTACGTCTGGAACACCATGGTGTTCTGCTATGAATAATAGGAATGAGAGATATTTAGCCATTGTATTGATCAATGCAAAGGAGCCCCAAAACCAAATGCCAAGGTAATCTCTATTTTTGGGGTCCCTAACCTACGTGTGACCTCACCTGCAGTTAAAAAACATGGCTTATGATTAAGGACTTTTCTTGCATTCCAACTGTCCGAAACGCGTCAAGCCATGATATCTTCACGGAATCGATGATGTTTTCTTTGGATTTTTAACTTTTTGAATAAAGTTTCCATATTTTATATATTTTTTCGTAGGATATATATTTTTCTACCCTGGAACTGGTGCTGAGTCCCATCTTACTCCTTCTATTTGCCTTACGGACCTGCCTGTCTGGTGGACTGCCTGCATCCCATCTGAACTGAGCGAATACATATACGGGTGAGCTGATTTTTTTCTTTTTTCAGTTAAAAAACGTGCTCTGTATGGGAAGCAAAGGACCAAGCTATATATGTGAAATAAGACACATGGCTATGGGTGGGGCAGGGTTCTCAGACAGAAAATGCATACTAATTAAAGAATGTACGTCTGGAACACCATGGTGTGAATAAGGTGCAAGACTCAAAAATATACAACTAAACAATAGGATAAAGAGTTGCACACCAGTCACAATGTATAGGGGAATAATGAAAAGCAGAACTGCTATGGGAATACTAGACTGAAAAATACAATGGACTATCTGAAAAAAGTGAAAAACATGAAAATGGTATGTGCATAACTGCTATGAATAATAGGAATGAGAGATGTTTAGCCATTGTATTAATTAATGCAAATGAGCCCCAAAACCAAACGCCAAGGTAATCTCTATTTTTGGGGTCCCTAACCTACGTATAACCTCATCTATAGATATATAGTTCGTGACGCCACCCGTGGTGTGTGGCAATTGGGAGTACCACCGCTGCCGTTGGGAATACCCATGGATGATGGAGCGAGGCAGCAAGGTGTTTTAACCCTCCACGGGTAGGGAGCACCCTAGGACTCGATGAGGGGTGCCGTGGGGTGCAGGGGTCACTCTCGTTCTCACTCAGTTCATAAGCAGACACTGATTACCGTGTAAACCAAGTCTCTTGGTACCGCTGCCGCTGAGGGGAGCTCATACGGGTCCTGTCCCCAAGTGGTGCTGCCTGGTGATTCGTGACCTGCCTCCTGACACTTAGTTTGACTTCAACTTCATGACCGAGTACCATGGAACTAGCCGGGCCCCGCTCCCTACTATGGCTAAGTATGGGCTCACGCTTGGGATTTTCTGGACTGTTTTGGTTGGAAAGTCCTATCCCCCTCGTTGCGCTAATGCCCCGATTCTGGAGCGGGTGGGAACAGATCGTGAAGGCTTCGTTCTCCTCAGGAGAATTGTCGGGTTGCCTGAAGCTACTCCCCGACCTAGGGTCTGTGTACCCCGTCGTGCCTTCGGTCCCGGACCAGTGATAGTGCTAGGCTGCCAGCTGTCCTCCTCGACAGGTCCAAGCACCTCGCCACAATCCCCTGCGACCGGGGATCCGACTCCTCTAGACCCAGACCACTGTAGGGTTTTGATTTGCTGTTGGAGGCAACACCCCTTAAGTAGGGACCCAGAACCAAGAGGGAGGCAGAATACTGCACGGAAGGGCAGCTTGTGCAGTACCCTGTGACAACCTTATAGTCCAGGGGCGTCACACAAGCATATTACCTCCCTCTGTAAATGTTATAGATGTTGTTTGCAGTCCTATGTCACATAATAGATAAAATGCACAGTGTTTGCTTAGCTGTCCAGATAATTTAGTAGATGTTTCCTGCAGTCCCATGCAACACAACAGATAACACGGTGATAACTCCAAGTACAGAAAATGTAGTAGATATCACCTGCAGTCCTGAGAAAGGCTATGAATAATACCACCATACTGTAACTAAACAAATACTAGTAAACTAATACCAGTACTAGCACTATTAACACTATGTAAGGAGATGGACATATGGCCCATCCTCCCTCTTGAACACACCAATGTTGTTGTTATGATATGTAATGTATAATGTGCAATGTGATTGGAACATGTGTTGTTAGTGATTGACTGTGTTGTGTCATACAGTTGGGAAAGAAAGAGTTAATGTTTGGGTCTAGTCCAGAGTGGGAGGGGCTAGAGTGAGGGTACAGTTGTACAGTGACAGGGAAGGGCAGTCGTGGGCGAGGGCAGCAGTCCTAAACCCGCCCCCAGTACAGTACAGACATGGGGTGGAGTGTGATACCTGTCTGCACTTCTGGATCTTTATCCGGCTTCTCAGGATCCCCTTCACTACAATTGGCCTTGCACACCGCAATGTCAGAGACGAGTCCATCACCAGATAAAGCTTCGATAACTTTACTAAACAATTGATTGGCAAACAGTTTCCATTCCTTCAAGGCAGACTTTCCATCTTTGTCACTTGCATACATTCTTTTCCATACCAGGCTCCGCAGTTACGGCAACCAAGGGGCGATTTATCCTCTCCTACCCAATCATTAAGCATGATGGCTGCTGGTATGACGGTTCAGCTCTTTAGCAACTAGAGGACTCCTTCTGATGGTGCTCTCGCTGTGCTAGTGTTTCCTCAGGTACTTACAGCTTCCAGCCTAGAAAAGAGTCACCTTTCTCCTTTACTCCTTTTTAATGGAATTACGCCTTGCTGCTCCTCTTCTTTAATTCTCAGTCTTCTGTCTGTCACCTCCACACCACCTACTCGACTCTGCTTCATCCGACCCTGCAGGTCCTTTTTCTTGTCCTACTCACTGTCTCACTCGTTCCCTATCTGCCTGTACCCGAAAACCTCTGCCCTATATCTACTCCTGAGCTGGGGACCATCCTCCCCCACTTAACCCATGCCATACTGTCATTCCCTCTGCATTCCCTCACACTAAGGGACCCAGTGACACCTAGTGGCAGCCGCCCATATCACACATGATAACACGTACAAAATACAATACAGTAAAGCCCAAATGTGGCGCCCTGGACAAGCCAGGTCGTCACAGGTACTACACCAACACACCCCACACCCCGGCTAGGCACACCTAGGTCAAACACAAATCCTTGTTGCCTTCCTTCAGGGGCTGATGTCCACACCAGGGGGTGGGCCAGGCGGTTGGTCCTGCCCACCGAGGAGTTCACAGTCCTGGAGGCGGGAAAAGGAGTCAGATGAGTTTGAGGAGTGGAACAGGGAAGTGGTAGTAGAGGAAACTGACCGTGTCCGGGTGCGTGGCCCGGGCACATACAGCAAGGTTGGCAGACGGTGGTGGCCGTCTGCAGGAGAGGCTGATTAGATTGAACCGTAAGGACCGGGGACGGGCGGTGGCCCGCCGGTACCGGATTGGGGAGTGAAGAGAAGCCAGCACCATTCGGCAGGGCCTACGGACCCCGACCAGGCTAGGAGTCACCGTAAAACCGGTCAAATCCGTTAGCGAAGGGAACCTCCGGGGTTTCCCAGCAGTCAAAACCCGATTGAAGGAAACAGCTCACACCATAGAGGGAAACACAGTCACCGCCAAGGCTACAGTTCCCAGGGCCAGAGCCTGCGGGCAAAAGGGGCTCCCTCAGCATCCATCCAAGCTGGGGAGCGGGTTACCGGTGGGAAGCCATTGGAACCGTAAACACAACACAGGTGCAGGGAAAGGCAGTCACCATCAACCTACCGGGAGGAGAACAACCGCAGCCGCCTGTGGGACCCGTCCATCCAGACCAGAGACTCCGTGTAAATTACTGGCTGAGTGAGTACCACCAAGCTGTGCGGCACAGCGCTGCCCCCGCGACCCTGCACCTCACCAGGCCCCGTAACCCGCCTGTCATCCCCAAACCCTCACTGGGGCCCTGGGACAACCAACCCCCCTACCCACGGAGGGGAGAACCAACATCCAAGCTGCTCCCTGTCATCGCTCCCGGGATCCCCGTCCAGAGCAGCGGTGGTGTCACAACTTCACCACAACCGTGGGTGGCGTCACGGACAATATCCCCAAACCACACACCAACCCCCCTTTCACTCACGGGCGGTGAACGCCGCTCGAGTCCCCGGGATCCGGCACACAGCTCGAGCCACCACCGAGCAGCAGCAGCAAGACCCGAGCAGTGGGTGAGCGCAGCGTCCCCTCCTCCGCCCACGACACAAGCATATACAAATACAGTACATTAAGATAAACTGATTCACCGTACATATTTGGGGGCTATAGGGCACTGGACACCCTCTTACACAGTGACAATTTCCTGGTTGTGAGGCAGATAGGGCCCAGCATGGGACAGAGACTATGGTCTGATAAATGAACAAAACCACATGATTTGGGTGTCCTGAGATAGAGAGGAGACCAAAGCCATGGATAGAGAGCTCCTGGAGAGAGAGTTTCCCAAGAGACAGAGTGATCCATTAGAGACGGGTCAGAATCTTCGCTGAAGGACAGAAAGGACAGGAAGCCTAGCAGTATGGTCCGGAGTTTTTTAACTCTAAGGTAATGGGCCAGGATGGAACGGAAGCGTGAGACAAAGTGAGTACACCAGCAGGGATTCCCTAAGTGTCAAAGTTGGAAAATAAGCTTGACCATATTGGCAAATCAGCTCCTTTAAGAGGAGGACAAGACGCAGAACCGTGGATGTAAGGTATCACTTTTATGGACTGTACAGTGGTGCTAAGCTAGGTTGTGGTGAAGCAAGTGAGACAATAGAGGCAGAAACAAGTGAGCGTGAAGAAGTAAAGCAATTGTGTTTAGAGATGCTCTGTATCCAAGACAAAACATACGAGAAGTTGTCTATCTATTGTACATAGTTTTGAACAACTGACTGTTAAGTTAAACGTTTACTAAGAAATGGTGGTCTCCCTCACTGAACTGGTTAACATCTGGTCCAGGTCAGCTAAGGTCATCGGTATCATGTGGCCTGCAAATGCATATCATCTCCCCAGCACAAATCCACACACCCAGCTATGACCCTCTCTTGCATGTAACGTGCCGGGGCACAGCAGAAGACTACCCCGCCCACGGCTACCGCCCAAGCCACATTATACCTACATAAGGGACAAATAATGTCATACCATAGCCATCTACATACCACCATACTGTGACTATAGAGTGGTAGATATTAATTCTAAACAGGTATCCTGTGCATACTGTACAGGTACATCCACTAACTCAAAGTTGACGTTCTCTTTTACTGTATTTGCTCATTTTCCCTTTTTATCTCCATCCAGCCCAGTCTGCCATAATGGCTCATTCTAACCATATCTCGTCTTTGTGGAATGTAAAGCACAAATAAGTTTGGCTTTTTCGAAACTGAATAAATGAGCCAGAACACCTGTTAGTGCAAATGCAATGTGTTGGCACAGACAAAACAGACAAAACCTAGGATGAAAACAATGCAAATGCACGCTCGGATCCGGGCTCGTCGGTGGGTGGCTCGAGCGCCTCCGGACCTGGGCTCACATCGCTCTGAAAGGATGCTGGCGCTACGTAGGGGGTTAGTAGGTAGGTTTACGGCCAGGGATGTGGTTTGGGTTAAGTTTGTGACGCCACCCACGGGTTGTGGTGAATGTAGACACCACCGCTGCTGTTTACTAGGCCCCCAGGGATGGTGTTGCGCAGCCAGGTGTTGACCCCTCCGTGGGTAGGGGGTTGATGGTCCCGGGGCCGGTGGTGAGGGTGTGGACGGATTGGTGTGGTGCAGGGCGGTGTGCGGCCTGAGGGCACAGTTGTACTCACTGTGACAGATACACTGGAGTCTCTGGTAAACCAAAAAGATGGTGGTCGGTTCCCGCAGCCAGCTGTGTCTGGTCCCCCACCCGGTTTGGTGGTCCACGCCTTTCTCCTGCACCTTGTTTTGTAGCTGTGGACTGCCTGCGCTTCAGCGACGGGAGTCCGCTCCCCGGCTGTGTGTGTGTCGGGAGAGCCCGTTTGCCTGCAGACGCTGGCCCGTGGGATCTCTCTGCCTGAGCGGTGGCTTTCTATCTCACTTGTTGGGCTGTTGTCTTCAGTCGGTACTTGGTTGGGAAAGGACATAAAGTCCAGACCTCAATCAGTGAATTAACTTAGTCCGGTAGATTCGGTACCTCATTTCAGGGGCTGAGTACTCCCCTCTGTGCTCCGGTTTCCAGTCGGTTTCCCGGTTCGGTACCGGCGGGCCACTACCCTGTCCCGGTCCCTTACGGTTCCACCAAGCTGTCTTCCCGGCTACTGTAGGCAGTGACCACCGTCTGCCTCTTGGCCAAAGGGTGTCCAGGCTACGACCCAGACCCCTGTCAGACGTTTACTCCTCTCAACTCCTCTCTCTTTCACCTCCAAAACTAATCTGCTCTGTTTTTCCCGCCTCAGGCTATCCGAACTCCTCGGTGGGCATGGCCAACTGCCTGGCTCCACCCCCTGGTGTGAACGTCAAGACCCGAGAGGGATGACCAAGGTTTTTAGGTTGGCTGCTGTTACATTTTTAGGGAGACGGGTGTTTGTGCAAGGGCCTGTCTGTGACTACCTGGCTAGTCCAGGGCGTCACACAAATAACCTGCTGTAAGTAAATCAATAAATAAATAGTAATAGTGCATGGAAATAACAAAGTTCTTGGTTAACAATATTTTGGTCAAAATAGCTTAACGGGAACCTGTCACATGTAAAAATGCTATTAACCTGCAGTTATGGGGTTAATCTGCAAACCTGCCCGATGCCTGCATATTGATCCCAAATGCCATAAGGAAAAGAACTTTAATCCTCCTGACGGCGTCCTGGTTTCAGTGACGGGGCGGCACCAGCATAGGTTCAGTCATCGCTCTGTGTATGGAGAGCGGTGGCTGTAACCGCGCCCCCAGCACTGACTGACAGCCTCCTCTAATGCAGAGCTGCATTAGCTCTATGGGGGGCATGGTTACATCCGCCGATCTCCATATACTAAGTGGTGAGTGAACTGTGGAGCCCTGGGCAAGCCAGGACGTCACAGGTACTACAACAATACACCCCACACCCCGGTTAGGCACATCAGTCACACAAATCCTTGTTGCCTCCCTCCAGGGGCTGATGTCCACACCAGGTGGGGTGGAGCCAGGAGGTTGGCCCCACCCACTGAGTAGTTCACAGTCCTGGAGGCGGGAAAGGAAGGGAGTTGAGTTAGGGAAGTGGAAGGAGTAAGTAGCAAGAGAGGAGCAGTTTGACCGTGTCCGGGTACGTGGCCCGGGCACATACAGCAAGGTTGGAAGATGGTGGTGACCGTCTGCAGGAGAGGCCGATTGACGCATAACCGTAAGGACCGGGGACGGGCAGCGGCCCGCCGGTACCAAACCTGGGAGCGAAGAGAGGCCAGCACCAGTCGGCAGGGCCTACGGACCCCGACCAGACTTGGAGTCGCCGTTAAACCGGTCAAATCCGTCAGCGACTGGAACCTCCGTGGTTTCCCAACAGCAAAGACCCGACTGAAGGCAACTGCTCAACCGTGAAGGGAAATACAGCTACCGCCACAGCTAGAGTTCCCAGGGCCAGAGCCTGCGGGCAAAAGGGGCTCCTCTGGCAAATACACCGCTGGGGAGCATGTTACCGGTGGGAAGCCATCGAAGCCGAAAACACATCACAGGTGACCACCGCGGGTGCCTGCGGGACCCGTCCATCCAGCCGTTTGTTTTACCAGAGACTCCGTGTACATTATTGGCTGAGTGAGTACCATTGTGCCGTCTGGCACTGCGCTGCCCCCGCGACCCTGCACCTCACCAAACCCCGCCATCCACCTGGCAGTCACCATCACCGGGCCCCGGGACCACCCAAAATCCCCCTACCCACGGAGGGGAGAGAAACATCTCGGCTGCTCCCTGTCATCGCTCCCGGGATCTCCCGTCCAGAGCAGCGGTGGTGTCCCAACCTCACCACAAACCGTGGGTGGCGTCACGGACTGACTTCCCAAACCCAAAACCATTTCCCTTTCACTCACGGGCGAGGAGCGCCGCTCAAGTCCCCGGATCCGGCCCACCGTTCGAGCCACCGAGCAGCAGCAGCGCCGGACCCGAGCGTGGTAAGCGCAGCGTCCCCTCCCCGCCTGCGACAGAACAAATACTGGTGCCGCCTTCATTCCTTGAAATCCAAACTCTGCCGCAAGGAATATAATTAATTCCCCCCAGCAGCAGTGTTCACTGTTCAAGTGCTGGGCAGATTTCAAGAGCTATTAACCTGCAGATTAACTAAATATCTGCAGGTTAATAGTGTTTTTACATATTACATGTTCCGTTTAAAAGCCATCCCATTGCGACAAGATGTGCCAAATCAGTATATTTCTATCTTAAGTATCTCAACTCTTCATGTGCCAGTAGGCTTGTGGAAATCATGTTATTATGCCCACAGGGGTGTGATAGCATGAAAAGAGAGGCGACTATTTTAGGGAAACAACGGTGTATCGACTAGTCAAGGCCCTAATTAGCAAAGAAACAGTGAAATGTATAAATCCTTTTTTTAAACATTCATTTTAGTGAAATGCATCACACAGGGCATTTTAAGATACAGATATGAATGCTGCTGGAGGGCATAGGGAACCTAACAGGTTGCCTTGAAATTCACATATAATGTCCCCCCCAACCTCCCCTCTCTCCTCGCGTTCATGATAATGCTCTAAAAACCCTCTTCACCGTCTGATCCCAATCATCCTCCTCCTTATTGTCTCCTCCTCAGTCTATTAAAAAAAAAATTGCCCCTCACTTCTCCATATGGGCCCCTGCGTCTTTTCCTGATGGCCACTTTTCAAATGACACAGGGGCGCGCACCATACTGACATCACGAAGCTGCACGTGCATGTGTCACACAGAAAGTTCCGGGCAGGGAGCAGAGGACAGACACCTACATTCCGCTGCCTACACTGTGTGGAGCTGCGGGATCGCTCCCTGCCTGGCGCGCTACATGTGATGAGGGCAATCTGGCCATGGGCCCCCGGAGCATGGAGCTCCAGACATCAGGTCAAATTGCCCTCATTACTAACCGGCCAGCAAGGGCCCCCTGAACCTCTTTGCCCCGATGTAACTGCTTCTGCTGCACTGATGGCATGTCCGCCACTGGTTGCACTTGTACAGACAGGTGTGTCTTTAGTTTTGGTTTTTCTTTAGAACCTTGTACTCTTGTACTTGTACTTTGGGCTGTGCATCTTGCCCATATACAGTAGCTTTCCAAGGGCAGGTGCAAAACCCCCCGGCCTGCTGGTACATAGAGAGGTAATGTAACGCCCCCGTGCCAGCGGCCGAGCTGCTCGGATCCGGAGCTGCGGTGGCTCGAGGGGTCTCAGGACCGGGGGGGGGGGGGTTCGCGTGGACACTCGAATTAAAAGAAGAGGGGGAGTATGTACAAGAAGATTAGGAAGTTCGTGACGCCACCCACGGTGCGTGGTAATGTGAGTGAGCAACACTGCTGTTGGGGAGCCCGGTGACGATGGTGAAGCAGCAGGATGTTTAACCCCTCCATGGGTAGGGGGTTTGTGTCCCGGGGCCCGTTGGATGTTTGGTGCTTGGAGTGCCGTTGAGGATAGGAAAAGGGTTTTTCAGTGTACTCACTCAGTCCAGGAATAACAACACCGACAGCTTGTAAACCAGAATTCTGAGCACCACTGCAGCTTGTAGGGAGCACGCTTGGGCCCATGTCCTTGGTGTTGCTGTTAGCCTGTGGCCCTTTCCTTGACACCTTTGTCTCTATTTGGACCCTCAAGTGTAAAAGTCTTCGGGTCCTGATCACCCGTATGGCTAACGGAGTGAGCTTGCTCTCAGGGTTCACGCGTAGGATTTCTTTGGACTGTATTGGGAAAGTCCTATCCCATCGGTGCGCTAGTACCCCGATTTGGGAGCGGGTTGGGGATGAATCTTGAAGTCTTCACCCCCATCGGGTAAATTACCGGAACGGGTGAAGCTACTTCCGGCCTAGGGTCCATGTACCCCATCGTGCCCTGGCCCCTGCCCTGTGATAGCTCAAGGCCGCCGGGTGCCCTCCTCGGCAGTCCGTGCCCCTTGACACTGTCCGCTGCGACCAGGGTTCCAGCTCCTACCACGCCCAGACCAACGTCTGCCACCTAGTAACTACAAGAGCCCTGCTCCAGGCCAGTGACCTCTACCTCTCAGAGAGTCACCTCTGCCTCCTTCTCCTTCCTCTGCTGGTTCACTTCTCCTCCTCACTTGCTCCACTATCACTTTCTCACTTTCTCCTACCAACTCCCCAAGTGGGCGGCCCAATTCCCTTCAGGCCCCCCAATGGTGCGTCTGGTGGGTACCATGTAAAGTGTTCCTAGGATTTTGATTGGCTAAGCTGTTAGCAACACCAAAGGACCAGGACCCATAACCAAGGAGGAGTGCATACTGTGCAGAAGGGCAGATTGCACAATACCCTATGATGACCTGTTAGGCCAGGGTGTCACAGTAAGATACCAGAGAAATGAACATGCTGATTGGGTACACTTTGTAGCTTTGGAATGACTATTATGCTACTATGCTATTTTGATCAAAATAGTGTTAAACAAATTGTGCATTATGATGAGCTATTGAACGGCAAATTCCCCATATCCTGTCCTGGCACAGGGCCCTTTTCTGTCTATCTGCTTCTGTCTTACACCAATGTACTCAGGTTTCTTATAGCTATAGACACAATGTAGGGTCAGTAGTCTATTGTGGCTATGCTGCTCTATTTGATCCTGACTGCAGTGGTGAGGTATGGTGGAAAAGGACCCATGTTCTCATGATAGCAAAGGGACTGTGTTGCGGACGGGGGCCGTGCCACTGCAGGGGCTACTCGTGGTAGCCGGACCCGGGCTCGTACAGCCGTCTGTCCTCACAACCGTAGGAAAGGGGGTATTTACAAGGGATTTGGTTTGTCAGTGACGCCACCCGTGGGTTGCGGTGAAAGTTGGTAGCACCGCCGCTGCCTGGTGATGGGGCGCCCGGGGCTGATGGAGCAGGGCAGCAGGATGGAATCCCCTCCACGGGTAGGAGAGGTGTAGTCCCGGGGCCCAGGTGAACGGGAGTGATTGCTGTGGAGACTGACAGGCAGGGTTGGACCGGGGATGAATTGTATACTCACAGTTCCAAAGAATTGCACACAAAGTCCAAAGGTAAACCAAATTGCCAGTGACCGGCTGCCTTCGGCGGGTGTATTCGGGTCCCACACCCGGGTGTAGCAAACAGGGGTCCCTTCCTCCTGCACTCAGTGTTTGTGTCTTCAATGGGACATCTCCTCTTGGAACGGGGAAGTCCGCTCCTGGTACTTTGTATTTTGGGAGCTGTGGTCCGCGAAATCTGACCCTTGGGATCTCTGTGGGTTCTGGCGGACACCCTATCCCCCGCGTTGAGCTTCTGTTTCGCTCTCCGTGCTTACTGTGGAATAAGGCTTGAAACCTTGTCCCCGGCTGGTTAATTAACAAGGGGCTTGCAACCTTCCTCGTCCTAGGGTCCAGGCACCCCGACTGTGCACGGCCTCCGGACCGGATTCCCGCTGTCAGCACCAGCGGGCTACAACCCTGCCCCGGTCCACTTAAGGTCTCCCGCGACTGGATCTCCGTCGCCTGTGGTCCTGCTTGCCATCTGTCACCTAGTCCGGTAGTCCCGGGGCCCCTACCCCTGACTCCGCTGTCACTCCACACTCCTCTCACTTCCTCTCTCTGAGCTTGACTCTCTCTGACTGTCTTGTTCCCTCCCAGAACACCTCAGGACACCTAGGTGGGCGCTCCCATCCGCCTGGTCTCACCCACTGGTCAGTCCCTATTGTCATGGGGGGTGACTAGGCTTTGCTGGCTGGTGTTATCTACCTGGGTGTGGGTTGGTGTTGGTATGCCAAGGAAGGTGGAGTTTTGTACCTAAGAGATTTGTACAACCTCTGTGACTACCTGGTTTTGCCAGGGCGTCACAACTGTATCATCATGTATGCCCACTGAGCTCCATTCATATCTATGGAATTGATGGCGATATCCAAATGCTCTACTTGATTACCTTTGTCAGTTCCATAGATACTGAACAAACTGTCAGCAGTCAGGCATGATCATGGGCTTCATTTGCTCCTGGCTGCAGTGAGGAGGAATGGGTGATCCAAGTTCAGGGACGTTTTGGTAGTGGAGCCCTCAGTTATAAGACACTCATAAGACGACCTAATGTTTTTTATGGGGAAAACTTCTACAATGGCGGTGGTCACCAGGCTGAGCTTTGTTGCCCAGCCTAAAGGGTATATAACTGTAACCAGCTAATGTTCCATTTACACCAAACCATTAAACAACCGCCTATTGGTAAGCATTTACAGAACAACAGCCGTTTCCTAGCCTTTTTACAGTCAGCTCTTCAGATATGCACTGAGCAATGTTTACTAGATCGCTGAATGTGCATAGACTGCCACTATTTTCAGTTTACAAAGAACAATGTGCTGGCCAGAACGATGCTCTTTTGAGAAGCACAAAAGATCATTTTACCCAACAAATGATTGTGTTTTTCTTGTTTGTCGGTTGATTGACCCACTTCTTAGGCCCTTTTCATACATCAGTTTTTTTGCCATCAGTCACAATATGTTTTCTCGATGGATCGATGGATCCATCACAGATTGTGGCTAACTGATGTGACGGATCCGTTTTTCGACGGATCCGACTAGCTGGGGGCTAAATGATAAATCTGAACATGCTCAGTTAAAAAAAATGGAATCCGTCGCTGGATTCCATGGTTTCACAGATTACGAACGATCCTGCACCCATAGGCTTCCATTTCACCAAACGACAGACTGTGACAGATCCGTCGCTGTCCGTTTTTTCGACATACACAAAAAATGTTACTGTGGACGTCGTCTCTGTTTGACGGACAAACATGGATGAAATGTGAGGCCACCCGTCGCAATCTGCCGCTAATACAAGTCGATGAGAAAAAAACAGATCCAGTGGCATCAGTCGCTGGATCAGTTTTTTCAAGATTCTATGGATTGTGACTGATAGCAAGAAACTGATGTGTGAAAGGGTCCTTACGATGCAGGAACAATACAGGTCGCAGTAGCGACCTGTATAACGATCTCAGCAGTCACTGTGACCCTGTCACACAGTGTCAAACACAGCGATGTGTCCTGCCCAGCAGGACATCGCCTTTGAAGAAAATGGCCTGGACCATTCTGCTACGACTAGAGATCTCACAGCAGGGGCCTGATCGCTGGTAGGTGTCACACATAACAAGATCGCTAACGGGATCGCTACTGCGTCACAGAAACCGTGACTCAGCTGCGATCTCGCTAGCGATCTCGTTATGTGTGACAGTACCTTAAGAATATTTGGTAGGGGCAAAAGGGACTTTACAGTATGTTTGCTTTGTTAGAATTCCAAACTAGAGCATGCTGCCCCTTGGTTTCTGTCTGTTGCAGTAAGTCAGGCAATTGGAGGAGCTCATAATTAGTGATGGGCAAACCCAAACTGTAAAGTTCAGGGTACGTAATGGACACCTAGTGACCATGTACGAACCTCGAACATAGACATCTCAGGGAAGTCCATGTTACTGTTTGGGCTTGGCCACCTGGATAAGAATAAAAAAAAGTAAAAAGAAAGCAAAATTGGGATTAAAGCACGACAATTATACTTACCGAGTTTTCTCACGGCTGTCACATTGCTTCCGGGTCCACTCATTAAAGGTTATGAATATTCACTGATTCACCCTCCTATCCTCTGTGACAGTGTCTGTGATTGGTTGCCATTCCAAAATGGAGTGTTGGCAATCGGGGTAATATAAGGGGTTAATGACAGCTTTGATTTGTCAAAAAATCACAGCTGCCACGAATCCCTGGATTAGTAATGGTTGGGGTCTATCAGACCCTCCCATTACTAATTGTGTAAGTAAAAAAAGATAAAGATATAACAGAAAAAATCCTATATTTAAAAAAAACCCTATTTTTCTATTTTATTCCCTTTCAAAACACCCCTGAAGGTCCAGCATTATTCACAGACATGACATCTATGAGACATCTCCATTTCTAATTGTGTAAGTAAAAAGATATAAACAAACTATAAAAAGAGAAAAACATGGATCGCACATCCCAAAAATACAATGATCTAAAGCCATTAGGCAAAAAATTAAATAGAACATGAGGTTCTTTGTTATCATTCTGATCAGACTGTATTAAGCCCACTGCCACGTCACGGCGAACCTCTTGAGTGGGTCCCTATTCTAAACCTTAAAGTGCGGCACTTTGCACTAACCGCTTCTGCAGCGACAAAGCACCAGCAGGGCAGGTAACCTGGTGCCTCACAGCGCCCATGCTGCAAGGCGAATCCCCCATGGCTCCAGGCCCCACCGCCCCACTGACACGAAACCGCTACACTGCTGCAGCAGTGGTTAGTGCACAGTGCTGCACTACAAGGTTTAGAATAGGGACCCACTCAAGAGGTTCACCGTGATGTGGCAGTGGGCTTAATACAATCTGATCAGAATGGTAACAAAGAACCTTATGTTCTATTTAATTTTTTGCCTAGCGGCTTTAGATCATTGTATTTTTTGGGATGTGCAATCCACGTCTTTTTCTTTATAGTGTGTTATAAAAAGATATAAACACAAAACATAGAGAAAAATCCTTTATTAAAAAAAACACCCTTTTTCTACAATTTATTAACCCTAAAAAGACCCCTGCAGGTCCGATGTACTCCACAAATATGATGTCCCACGATAATTCCAGCTTTGCTACATCCTGAGGTTGCAGTGTGCGGTCATATTAGAAAACATGACTGAGCACTGCGGTGTCAGGGACACACTGATGGAGACCCAACTGTGAGCAGTGATGTCAGTGAGTTCACCTGAGGCAAGAAAAAGGGAATGCACAGCCAACCAATATAAGAGAATGAGGGTGCACAGTCTGCTGTAAACAATTGGTACTAGAGAGGAAAAGAAGCAGGCATTGGCACTCAGCTCAATATAGAATGCATGACAATCAATATATAAATAACCAGAAATCTGTTATTGAAAACATACCCCAATAAAAACATTTAAAAGGCAAAAAACACCAGACAAGTAAAACAATGATTAGCTGTGGTGCTATACAATGATGCAAAGTATTAACCAGCAAAGGACAAAATAGCCATAGGACATATCAATGAGTCCATTCAAAAGATGCAAAAACATACACATATAATGGCACAGCTGGATAATTGCACATGAGAATGAGAATCATTCTCTCCTGATGAAGCTCACTTGATGAGCGACACGCGTTGGGTATGGGGGGTTCACCAGACTTCTGATTGCTACCTTGCTCACTTAGGCTCTTAACAGTGATGTACTTCTGTTATGGTGGGTTATTTCATTTGTGCAATTATCCAGCTGTGCCATTATATGTGTATGTTTTTGCATCTTTTGAATGGACTCATTGATATGTCCTATGGCTATTTTGTCCTTTGCTGGTTAATACTTTGCATCATTGTATAGCACCACAGCTAATCATTGTTTTTCTTGTCTGATGTTTTTTGCCTTTTAAATGTTTTTATTGGGGTATGTTTTCAATAAAAGATTTCTGAGTTCACCTGAGGTCACAGCTGGCTGTTTCCATAGTACCCCAGCTGTGACCTCAATTGAACTTCCTTTTGCAGCGTACTAGCCCTTACTACCACAAATAGTTTGGATCCCCATAGACTCATATGGGGCTTGAGATCTGGGCTCAAGTTAAAAAAAAAAGTCCGGTTCAGGACCGGATTTGAACTTGAAGTCCACCCGGACCTACCGAGCCCATCTGTGGGTTCACCCATCTCTACTCATAATATCTATAAATCCGAACCTTTTACCCAAATCGAATTGTACCCAAATACTTCAGGAATTGCTGTAACTATGGCATTTAAATAAAACTGTGGCCAATGTTTAATGTGTTTTTTAATGATGTCAAACTTTATCTGTGCTTTCATACAAATCCCATAGCATTAACATTAAATTATAAAAATCTGAGGATTTTTCGAGGATTGGTTCATCTGTCAGTACCCACAGTGCTAGTGTATTCCTGTAAGCACTGTATAATAAATGTATGTATGTACTGCAGCTATGTCGAGGCAGCAGACAAAGCCGATGTGTTTGTACTTTGCCTCCAGTATATGAATAATTATATCACAACTTTGCGCACAGTTATGATTAATTTCGTTTCTGTTCCATTATGCAAGTTAATTATATACCTGAAAGGGTACATAAGTAAGTGGAATCATTTCATAAATGAATGGTAACATTATGCTTTCTAACCCAAGGCAAACATCAGGCTCAACTCTTTCCTTTCTTTACTTTATTGGTGAATTGTAATATTTTTATTCATGAATATGATTTTGTATTATTCTCTGGGGTGTTAGAAATGCATCCTTAAGGGACAGACAAACATCGAGATTTTTCACGTATGGGCAACAAACCAATCCAGAGAGGATTAGTAGGCAAATATTGTTACATTATCATTTTTCTCTAAGTATGTCTACAACATAGCACTATCCTATTCCCCAGTGCTGTACATAGAATTCATTAGCTCTCATTAGTCCCTATCCTCAGCTGGGTTCACTATTCCATTTCCCTATTTCAGGCTCATGGAAACATGTTAGGGACAGTTTCAAAAGAGGTCAAGTGATCTTTCATAATGTTTTTGTAAATTAAAAGGAAAGGAAACCAAAATGCAAGAAGTTATTTTGAATGTTAGGT
Organism: Anomaloglossus baeobatrachus; assembly: GCF_048569485.1. Lineage (NCBI taxonomy): Eukaryota > Metazoa > Chordata > Amphibia > Anura > Aromobatidae > Anomaloglossus > Anomaloglossus baeobatrachus. Next base: position 79,549,133 of record NC_134356.1, read on the forward strand.
CAGTCAGGCAAGATGGTCCCCAGTGGCTTCTCCCTGACCGCTGCCCTGGCTTGACAGGTCTCTCTCTACGTGCGCATTTAGGCAGAGACCTGTGATTCAAGGGCAATGGGAAGGGAGAAGCCTCCTGGGACCCGCCTGTATGACTAGTCTACAGCGCCTTATCACTGCCAGGCAGCTTTTTAAATTATGTTTTTCTCTGAAACACAGCAGCGTTTAAGAGTTTAACATATCAGGCTGAGATAATACAGCCAGCCGCTGATACAGGGGCGGATATAGCATTGGTATAACCGGTGAAGCCACACAGCGGCACAAGAGGTAAGGGGGTCAATTTCTACCTCTAAAGCAGGTGGAATTGTAAATTATGATAAGTTATTGGACTGCAAAGAACCCATATAATGTTCTTGTGTAGGGGTGTCACCCCTAATAATGGTTTAAGCACTCTATGACTTTAAAGCGAACCAATCATGAGGATTTTTGAATATAAACTAAAGCCAGTGCTATACTGGCATTATCAGGCTTATTCTATACATACCTTTTAGTGGTCAACTCAAATGTATAGGTTTTGAAACCCAAGAAAGTAAAGTTTATAAAATCGGCAGCTCCTTGAGTGACAGCAGCTGAGGATCAGATAATATCTGGAAGGGGTATTCAGCGTTATGTAGATGGATCTAGATACCAAGATGCTGGTTGATTCTACATGGATATGCTGAGGTTACACAACATGAGGTAATAAAAGTTGAACCACTCCCTCCTTTTCTATCGGTATAGGAGGCAGAGATGACGATTTTCAATCACTGTAGTGTGTAGAGCGGTAAAGGGTAAGATGGTCAAATGTATATTTAGGCAGCAGATCTTTCCTAATGTCACATAAGAAACCTATAAAGACTGCAGAGTGGTTAGGAGCCCGAATGAAGGCTTTTCTGTTATCAAGTGAGCCTGGCATAGTGAAGATAAAGCTCACACCTAAGCTGATGCTGATGGAGCCAGAAGACATGCACACACAGATGCAGCCAACAAGGAAGCAGTGAACAGGCCTAAAGTTGAGAATCTTTTTCCAATGTAGACCATCACCTCGGTGGCACTCGTCACTTCCGTGACATCTGTCATTCCTCATGTTCTTAAATCCCTACAGGAACAAGCAGTTGAAGAAGGAATGGAGTGTGAGATGCAGGGAGCAAGCTGACTGAGGAAGGGTAGTGGATAAAGGGCGGTAAGCTTTCTCTGCCATGAGCTCTCTACTTAATGATAGGCCAGGTAACCCATGGAGTCGGCGCACATCCAGCTGAAATACATGGCAGCATAGAGACCTGTCGGGTCCCTGCACTGTGATGTGCCTGCCACCAATTAAGGCTGTGAGTATTCACTGCTCCCCATGCCCATAATCCTGGGCATGGGGAGCAGTGAATATTCTTACACAGCTGTTCAGCACAGTAAATAGGTGCGCATGACAGTGATGTCATGTGCTGCGCCGCTTACATGTTTGTCAGTTGCCAGCATGTCAGCATCAGAGGAGGACACCGGGGGAGAGGTGGGAAGGTGAGTGTAATTTTCTTTTTTTTTTACTGATGGCAGCGTGTTGGGGGATCATAATTACCAGGATGTGGACATATACCAGGATGTTGCTATATAACAGGATAGGGACATGATGGGGACGTATACCAGGATGGAGCTATATACGAGGATAGGGACATGAGTGAAACATATATCAGGATGGGTCTATATACCAGGATGCAGCCAGGTTGGGGACATATACTAGGATGTGGCTATATACTAGGAATGGGAAATGATTGGAACATATATATATATATACATATATACTAGGATGGGGCTATATGCTAGGATAGGGACATCATGGGGAAATAAACCAAGACGGGGGATATATACTAGGATGTGACCATGATGAAGACATATACCAGGATGTGGCTATATACCAGGATGTGGCGAGAATGGGAACATATACTAGGATGGGGCTATATCACAGGAAGGAGACATGATGGGGCCATATATACCAGGATGAGGGCATGATGGCCCATATACACCAGGATGGGGATATGATTAGGACATATATCAGGGTGGGGATATATACCAGGATGGGGCTAGATACCAGCATGTGGCCAGGGTGGGGATATGTACTAGGATGAGGCTATATACCAGGATGGAGACATGAGGGTTCATTCACCAGGATGGGGGACATAATTACCAGGAAGTGTCCCAGGATGGGGGGGACATTGGTACATGATGACGGGGATGTGAGGGATAACTTGTATGTCTTCATAGAATTTTGAATGCTACAATGGCCCAGATTGGGGGGGGTCAGATAAAACTTTGCAGCGGGGCCCATCGGACTCTAGTTACGTCATTTCATGCATAAGTGTCTTTTTGGATAGTGCATGAAAACTTCTGGTTTCAACTGTACATATATTTCCTGCCTGCCAATAAAACTGTTCCCTTGTTTCTGCAACCTCGTCTTGTGTATCGTAATTAAACTCTGTACTGCAGTGGTTCCTCGGCCATAGCTTCTTTTGCACAGGGCCATCTTTAGTCTGTGTCTGCAAGTGGCCTAATCTAAGCAGCCCACGTTTTGGACAGCATATATCAGCTAACAGGTTCAATTTAATTTATTGTTCAGAGATTTGCTCATGATCTGTATATCCTGCTTGGCTCACCTTCCGTCTGGCCATGTTCTCCCTTGGAACTGTAGGCTCTTACCACATGCCCTGATTGCCCTTATTATAATTTGCAAGTGTACTTCATGTTAGAACATGTGTTTCTATGCCCTTTCATAAGTGTCATTAGCTTCATAGAAAGTTAAAAAAATAAAACAGAAAAAAGCTCATTGAGTTCAATCCATCATTCTGAAGTGCAAGTCCACAGTACAACACCTCTGCAGCAGCAGTGAATTGACTCATCTTATGAGAGAGAAATCTTTGTGATTTCGAAAACAATCAGAAAAATGCAGGAACTCAGGACAATGTCATTATGTCAAGTGCTTATCTAGACATATATCTGCACAGACAACTGTCACAAGGTGTCTGGCTAAAAACTGACCCAGTGTCAGGATTGTATCGGACGCTGTTCACACTCAGGATAGCCACTAGACCAGGGTTGTTCAGGAGCTTGGGTAAGGAAGGCGGCCCAAACATCGTCACCTTCAGAAGTACCTTTGGAATCAGGGTCAGCGATGGTTTCCCTAGCCTTAGGGCTAATTTAGGCTCCCTTGTCCCTAGTTATCCCATCACATCCCATGAAAACAGTATGGAATAAGGGTGGTTGTGAGTACTAGGTAAAAGGGTTCTTCTTGTGTTCTTTTTAGGAAATGGTGAAGGTCTTGTTTTTCAATATGAGGAAAGTTGATTGGAGACCTGTTCAAAATGCTGTAGAATGGGTGGTAGACACTGTAGTGACAAAATGCCCTTTGTTTTTGTAGGACTGGGGCATCCTTATTGTGACTTTTGACGTAGAGTTACCCTTTCTCAACTGGCCTTCCTGTCACTGCTAAAGCCAGAGGGACCCTATTTTGACTACTAGATGAAGTTCAGCATTACAGGAAAGGAACGTAGAAAACATCTGTAACGACTAGAAAAAAGAAGGGTGACACTATGTCTATTCCCTCAAATTGCCATTTGCACTCTTGTAGCCAGACTGTTTACAGCCATACATTTGATTCAGGGGAACCTGAAAGATGTGTATAATGCACATGAGCAATAGTGGATATATCATTGGGGCAACCTGTGCAGCCGCACAGGTGCCCACGAGTTAAGGGTTCCCATTTCTACCGCCAAACAAGGTGGAATTGTGCATTATGATAAGTTATTGGACTGAAAAGGGCCCATGTACTATTTTTGCACCTATGCCCTTTTCTGTCTGTGTCCGCCAGTGTATGTGGGTGAAATTGTCTTTTGCCACCCCACCCAGCAATGCTTGTGACCCTAAAGCTCCTGACAGGCTCTCTAAGGCCGGGGCCACACAGGGCACTAGTGCGATTCTCGCATGACACTCGGCTCCTGCTGGCAGAACAGCAGGAGCCGAGTGTCATGCGAGTGTCCCTGCGACTGAGGTCCGACTGGGCGGGCCAGCGCTGAGGAAGGGCGGGAGTTATTTATCTCCCTCTCTCCTCTGTAGCCGGCTATTGCGATTCTCGCTCTGAATGCGCAGTACACTGGTGTACCGCAAGTGCAGTGCGATTTTCTCTCGCCCCATACACTTGAATGGGTGCGAGAGAAAGAGTCTCACATTACAATCGCAGGATGCTGCGATTGATTTATCGGTCTGATTAGGGCTGAAAAAATAATCACTCATGTGCCCTGACACACAGGCTAGAATTGGTCCGAGTGGAATGCAATGTTTTATCGCACTCCACTCGCACCGTTTTTCTCGCCGTGTGGCTTAGGCCTAACAACCTCAATGCATAGGATATCAGAGGCTTCAAAAGTGAAAGTTTGAACATTATTTCCTGCAGACTCTGTACATAAGCAGATAGGACAATCTGCATTTGCCTTATGGGATGACAGATGGCGAATTAGTTCTAACAGAGTACATTATACACATAAAATTAGGACTTAAGTCTAATGTAATGAGCTAAATTGTTTAATCATCATTATGTCCAGATTTCAACAACTGAATTATGTCTGTATACACGCAGCATTATAGCCACTTTTATGTTACAGTATACAAACAGATCTAATGTCAATTGATATTACATGCATTTAATTTGACTATTTACATCACGGCAAACTAATAAACTAAAAAAAAAACATTAATTAGAAATGACCCATAAAAAGAATGTTTTACAGTACCCATCTGGAGTAGGTAATCATGGCTAAATGCTGTCAGTCCCTTTGAAAAGTTTGTGTTGGATTAGGAAAATATGGCTTATTCTTGGAAAAACACGGTTGGGGGTAAGTTTACCCCCCAAAAAAGCAGACCCCCCCACTTCCCAGGAGACTCATACTTATCAGACCCAGACGTCTGCGCGATTCCCAGGTCCTCCTGTGATCTCCGGTGGGTGTTGCATGCCATCCTCCCCTGCTGCTGGCTGATACGCTGACACACACACACACACAGCAGATCACAGATCGCGCACACACACACACGAGTGCGCGCACACACATCCATCACATCACATCCAGCGCTTCCGGCCATAGGGAATGATGGAGGAAGTCACGTGTGTACGCAGGTCCTGTTGCGGCAGGTCCTTGCGCTCTACTGCACAGCCTCTAAGGCAGGGGTGGGGAATCTCCGGCCCGCGGGCCGCATGCGGCCCGCCATGACCTTTTATGTGGCCCCCGGGCAGATTCCCGGGGGAGGCACTGCTCGTGCTGTCACCGTGGTCTTGCTGCCGCCGGCCCTTTAAATCCACACATTGCTGTTTGTGCTGCAATGTGTTCTCCTGTCGGCCAGTGCCAATTGTGGGCGGGTCCACAGCAGCCTCACAGCTTCCAGCGTTGTGTGTCCGCCCCCTGCCCTCCGGAGATCAGTGCCTGCCTTCTCCTTCTGATGCTGTGTGTCCGGCTCCTGCACTCCGGTGATGTGAATGCAATGCTGCTGTGAGTCCAGCGCCGACCCTCTGCTGCTATGTGCCCTGCCCAATGCTTTGTGCCTCCCCACCCCAGTTCTGTAAACCTTCTCCCCCAGAGTTGCATGAAACTCTCAGCGCAGTGTGCCCCCCAATGTCCTGTGTGCACCCCTCCCCCATTCCTGTGTGCAGCCCCCCAATGTCCTGTGTGCACCCCCACACAATCCTATGTGCAGCTCCCCCAGTCCTATGTGCAGCCCATCACCCAGTCCTGTGTGCACCCCCCCAATCCTGTGTGCACCCCTCCCCCAGTCCTGTGTGCACCCCTCCCACAGTCCTGTGTGAAGCCCCCCCAGTCCTGTGTGCAGCCCATCCCCCAGTCCTGTGTGCAGCCCATCCCCCAGTCCTGTGTGCAGCCCATCCCCCAGTCCTGTGTGCAGCCCATCCCCCAGTCCTGTGTGCAGCCCATCCCCCAGTCCTGTGTCCAGCCCATCCCCCAGTCCTGTGTGCAGCCCATCCCCCAGTCCTGTGTGCAGCCCATCCCCCAGTCCTGTGTGCAGCCCATCCCCCAGTCCTGTGTGCAGCCCATCCCCCAGTCCTGTGTGCAGCCCATCCCCCAGTCCTGTGTGCAGCCCATCCCCCAGTTCTGTGAGCATCCTCCCCGTGATGTCTGTGCCTCCCCCCAGTGATGTCTGTGCCTCCCCCCAGTGATGTCTGTGCTCCCTCCAGTGATGTCTGTGCCCCCAGCCCCTCGTGTGGTGTCTGTGCCCCCAGCCCCGCTTGTGGTGTCTGTGCCCCCAGCCCCGCTTGTGGTGTCTGTGCCCCCAGCCCCGCTTGTGGTGTCTGTGGCCCCAGAACCGCTTGTGGTGTCTGTGGCCCCAGAACCGCTTGTGGTGTCTGTACCCCCAGAACCGCTTGCGGTGTCTGTGGCCCCAAAACCGCTTATGGCGTCTGTGCCCCCAGCCCCATGCCCCCAGTTAATTAATTGCTTCACCCAATATAGCAGGGTCATTTAAACATTGATAATTTTGTGCGGCCCCCGAAGGTTGGTAGAAATTTCCAAATGGCCCCCGACAGAAAAAAGGTTCCCCACCCCTGCTCTAAGGATTCTGCCGACGAGAAAAAAATCAGTGTCACCGGATGTGGTCAGTATGTGTGCGATCTGATGTGTGTTTGATCCGATGTGTGTGTGTGCGATCTGATTATTTGTGCGATCTGATTATGTGTGCGATCTGAATATATGTGCGATCTGATGTTTGTGTGTGCGATCTGATGTTTGTGTGTGAGATCGGATGTTTGTGTGTGAGAGCTGATGTGTGCGGGGGTGCGATCACTGCAGGTCCTCTGCTCGGCGTCTGGAGAGTATGATTGCGGTTTGTCTGCTTTCTGTAATGAAGTGCCCTGCAGTATCTGTAACTTTTTTAGCTGCATGGACACTTCATTATTGATCCGCGACAAGGGCTTTTTTTTCGGAGGAGGGCTTATATTTAAACCTTGCTCTGAAAATGCTGAAAATCCCTGCTAGGGCTTATTTTTGTTGGAGGACTTATTTTGGGAAAAACACGGTATATACGAGGAAGGGGTCATATACTGTATATTGATATATAAATTTGGCGTTTATTGATACAAAACAAATAAGGTTGAAAAGCTTCCATGTGTAGAGACTGGCACTAAAGACCTGCTACTGCAGCCACTTCTGTGGACATATCCAGGATCTTGGAAACAGCGCTATAAGCTGCAGTGGTGCTCAAACCGTGAATCGGTACATCTAAACTTAACAAGCTTAAGAAGGAAAGATTGGCACTCACTGGTTGCTTAAATTAGTGTCATTATTTCATCTGTATAGTCGGATAGCAGGGAAGGGGGATGCGGGATAGCGGGTGGACGACAGCGGCTATTTCGCACCAGCACTTGTGCTTCAACAGGTCCTGACATCACATAGTGAACACGCACTTCCTTTAAAGTGGATACATGTGATGACATCATACAAAAAACTAAAATATAAGTTAGTACATTAAATTTAACAATGTTTAAAATCAATGACAAGGAGTTTTCATAAATGACATAAAGACAGAGAGGTCATTTTTTTCATTGAGACCTAAAGCTCCCTGTGCTTTTAATTCTATGATCCAGCTGGCCTCTTTTTTTATATGTAGATCTCCCCCTTGTGCCGGATATTTAGGTATTATATTATATAAAGGTATTGCCTTTCAATACCTGCAAACTTGAGGGTTTCCGTAAATTCCGGATTGCTCATATTTGTATGTCAAATATGTTCTATTAATTTTGGGGAACCTTTGCCTGTAAGAATGGAATTAAATTGCTCCCTAAATCTGACCAATAGTGGGCAAATAGTTTTCCTTATGTAGAACATGCCACAAGGGCACCAAAGATAATGGACTACAAATTTGATTGGACAAAATATGAAATCGTTTACAAAAATGGTTCTGTCAACTATTTTTATCAGATTGTTTGTGGAATGAAAAGTACAAAATGAGCAATGGCCGCATCTATGATTTCCAATGGGGGACATTTTTTGCAGACAATTTTCTTGGATATCTCTTAATCGATTGCAAGTTAAGATGTCTTTTAGATTTTTACATCTTCTGTTAGTAATTAGTGGTTTATTATGAGCTGTGTTTTCCAAATCTTTATCTTTTTCTAAAGGTGATAAATAATGCTTATTAATGCCTCCATCTTCCCAGTACAGGGCCACATAGGTCAATGTGTTTCGCTGTGACCTCTGCATTCAATATTAGGTTTTGTGAACCATATAAGGGCCATCCTTCCAGCTACTACTCCTTAGAAATATATCCCAGCCTGGCTGATCCTGTATTTCTTCACTAAAGGCCGCTTTACACACTACAATATATCTTACGATGTGTCGGCGCGGTCACGTCGTAAGTGACGCACATCCGGCATCGTAAGAACATTGTAGAGTGTAACAGCTACGTGCGATTGCGAATGAACGGTAAAACGTTCATCGCACGCACGTCGTTCATTCCTCATGAATTGAACGTCAGGTTGTTCATCGTACCCGGGGTAGCACACATCGCAGTGTGTGACACCCCGGGAACGATGAACAGAACTTACCTGCGTCCCGTGGCTCTCGGCCAGCAATGCGGAAGGAAGGAGGTGGGCGGGATGTTTACGTCCCACTCATCTCCGCCCCTCCGCTTCTATTGGCCGGCTGCCGCGTGACGTCGATGTGACGCCGAATGTCCCTCCCCCTCCAGGAAGTGGACGTTCTCTGCCCACATCGAGGTCGTATGGACGGGTAAGTACGTGTGACGGGGGTTAATCCTTTGTGTGGCACATTCAACAAAATTGAACGTGCCGCACATACGATGGGGGCGGTTACGATCGCATACGATATCGTATGCAGAATCGTAACATGTAAAGCAGGCTTAAGACCTCCTGGTCTGGCAAATAGTAATACTTGCTTTAAATCTTTCCAATAGGTGCTCAAACTTGCCTATTGCCAGGATGACTGCTGCCACTGTTACTTGATGCTGATCGTGCTACCTTGCAGGTCTGCTCTTTGCACACACCCAATTAGAACCAACCAAAGGATATCCTTAGTTCTCTATAGCTGAACATAGACTGTCTAAAAAAAATAGGAACTTGATTTAAAATACCCTCTTATTGTCTTTCCAACCACTGAGCTAGCTTTACAGTTAACCTTGTCACTCTTGAACAACATGAATTTGCAGCCTACATGAGGAAGCAGACATAAAATCAACAGGTCACAAAGAAATAATATCATGAGTCTTCAGAGAGGGTGTTTGTCTATTGCCACAAGAGTATTAGTAATAGTTCTTCAACAAAAGCACTTACTCCTTCAACTGGAGTCCTTTATGAGGCCAAACTGGTCCTTAACCTTCTTAAGTAAAAGAAGTTCACCCAAACTGGCCCCCTCACTAAACATGGCCTACAGCCAAACAGGAACTACAAGACATCTTTGTTTCCCTCAGTTGCTCCTGATGAAGCTGAAATGCAGGAGAAACATGTTGAGGCCGCACCATGGAGATTAACTTTTCTTTATTGACACTTGCTTGACCTTATGAGCTTTTGTTGTATGTCCAATACTATATCCTTGCCTTTTGCTCTGGTCAGAGGCTCCTCCCTCCCTATAATTAACTTCCTCCCTTCTTCCTCCCTACAATTAACTATCACCCATTACCATTTGTTCCAGAATAAAGATTACACTGGTCTACAAAAAAAAATTAAAAATTTCTGGCATGGACTTTAAGAACAGTTTTAGACTAATTTGAGGGTGCTGAATTCAAATCTGATCTTATAATTTCTCTATCACATCATGTTTTTGCGCTATAGGTATATATCCCATTTTCATGAATTCCATGAAAAATATAAGTAGTGTATCAAAAGTGCTGGTTTATACGGTTCACTAAGGTAAATTTAGTTTTCATTTAGTCTCCCAATAAATGTGAGAATATCTCTGTTATCTTTGAACATGCATAATTCCCATTTGTTATGATAACAAAGTAAACAAACAGTTTTCAAAGTACACAACAGACGTGTGCAGGTACTGTTTTATTTATTGAAATTTTCAATAAATTTTCATATTTATTGTTTTTATCCTGCTGTTTTTCTGTTTTTTTGTTTGTGAATCAATACCTAAGGTTTGGGGGGGACAGAAATTCAATGAACAACTCAGGTAGCTAACAACTTTTATCTTGTATTTCTCTGCAGGATGTTTTGCTGATCTAACAATGGCCTCTACATCTTGCAGAAGACAGTGCTCAAATGATCCAAATATTTTTTGTTACATCTGTGGAAACTTTACTGTGAAGACTCAGAGGCGCAACATTACTGACTTTGTTAAGAGGGTGTATTTTGCGTACTTCAAATTAAAACTTGGAGACCAAGACAAGCATTGGGCTCTTCACAAAGTATGCAAAACCTGTATTGAGAGCTTGAGATCATGGTCTCAAGGAAAGAATGCTAAACTTCAGTTTGGAGTTCCTATGGTTTGGAGAGAACCAAGCAATCATTTAGAAGACTGTTGTTTCTGCTTTGTCAATGTAAAAGGTTTCAATAAGAAAAATAAGCAATATTTGCAATACCCGAGTATTCCCTCAGCTATTCGACCAGTTGCCCATAGTGAAGACATACCTGTTCCAAAATATACTGCGCTTCCAGAAAACGTTGACACAGATCTCTCCTCACATTGTTATACTGATGAAGAAGACAGTCCAGATATTTGTCAGCCATATGATGAAGATTATGACAAACCAATTCTGTTTACTCAGTCTGCTTTGAATGATCTGGTTAGAGATCTTTATCTACCAAAAGAGTCTGCTGAACTATTGGCTTCAAGACTACAGGAGAATCGAATGTTGAAACCCAGAACAAGTGTCTCATTTTATCATAACAGGGAAGCAGAACTGCGTAAGTACTTCCATTCAGATGGCCAGCTTGTCTGTTGTACTGATGTTGAAGGGCTACTTCTCTTTATGGGACTTCCAGCATATGATTCAAGGGATTGGAGGCTTTTTATTGATAGTTCCAAAAGAAGTTTAAAATGTGTTCTGTTACACAATTCAAATAAGTATGGCTCTGTACCAATAGGTAAACTTAAAGAAGAATATGAAAACATCAAGATTGTTCTAGAGAGATTACAATAAAATGTTCATGGGTGGTTAATTTGTGTTGATTTGAAAATGGTTAACTTTCTTTTGGGTCTGCAAGGAGGGTACACAAAACACCCTTGTTTTCTGTGCTACTGGGACAGTAGAGCTACAGCAGAGCATTGGGTGAAAACTGAATGGCCTCAGCGACAGAGTTTGGCATCTGGCGATAAGAATGTCATCCATGATCCTCTAGTGGATAGGAAGAACATTGTCTTTCCTCCCTTGCACATAAAACATGGATTGATGAAGCAGTTCGTCAATGCTCTCAATCACAGTGGAGAATGCTTTAACTATATATGTTCAACTTTTCCTGGTCTTAGTGAAGAGAAGAAAAAGGCTGGAATATTTGATGGACCTCAAATAAGAACACTTATGAGAGACTCGAATTTTATCACATCAATGAATGAGACAGAAGAAAGAGCTTGGAATGCATTTTGTAATGTGGTGCAGAATTTTCTAGGGAATAAGAAAGCAGACAACTATGAAGAGATTGTGGAAGAGCTACTAATTAGTCTGCGAAATCTTGGATGTAGAATGAGTATCAAGATTCACTATTTACACAGCCATTTGGACTTTTTTCCAGGAACCTTGGGGATGTGAGTGAGGAACAAGGGGAGCATTTTCATCAGGACATTAAAAGAATGGAAGAACGGTATCAAGGCCGGTGGGACTCGCATATGATGGCTGACTATTGCTGGAGCTTGATGAGACACAACCCAGAAGCTGTACATCACAGATCAGCCAAGAATAGAAAATTCAAATAACTGCCATTTGCCATTCATCTGTGTGCCCTATATATGTGTTTTTATATTTTGTTGTTTAATTCTTTAAGTATATTTGATTTGCTGTACCTAGACTTTGTAATCTTTGTTATTCCTTGATTAAAAGTATACAAAATGTAGTACATAAAATCATGTGTTTTTATCATAAAACATTCGATATGAGTAATTTTCATCAAAAATTGAAAATATCTCGAAATCATCATGTAATAGCCAAAAATGGAGTTCATATTCGTAATCAGCAGGCAAAATTGACTTAAAATATGTTTTAAAACCTTTTGCCAGAAAAATTGCGTTGACCAGTGATTGGATTTCTATCCTGAATAAGGTGACATTTTGATGCAGGTCAGGATGTATGGAAATATATGTGATTGGCAGGTGACTAGCATGTATGGATGGATATACCATATATCATATTCCTCACACTTCCCATGGATGGATGTCTCAGTTGGAACCTTATATTGCTCTTCCCTAATAATAATAATAATAATAATAATAATAATAATAAATCTTTATCTCTATGGCATCAACATATTCCGCAGCACTTTACAATTGTTCACATTGACTTCATTTGACACATGGTAAGGTTTCAATACCAACTATAACATAAGTCGATTATCATGACAAGGATGATCGCGTCTGAAATGCGTAGATCGGAATAGTTTTATGTTTTATTCCTTCTTCCCCCTTTTTTAACCATTATTGGAATAAAATGAAATTTTAACTTTATTTGAAGTTTCTATGGACGTTCTTTGTGCTGGGGATCCACCTTTTTTTGATTGACTACAGCCTTCTTGACCCACAAGCACCGTCCGGATTTTCCTTCCTGAAATGACTACATGGTGGTGAGCTGATTCACTCTTTTTTATAACTATAAGATCCCTGGGACATTCATATGTTCCTCTTCCAAGGTGGTGTACTTAACCTGTGCAGTATGTCCTATCGGGGGTTTTTATGTTGGAGAAACAGGACAGTGACTGAGACTGAGGATGAGGGCTCACCGTCACACAATTACAGACAAAAAAAACATTTACCTGTGGCCAAACATTTCTGTGCTTCAGGACACAACATAAACCACACGAAAGTTGTCATATTAAAAGGCAACTTTATGCCACTTGGCGAGGAGTTTTGGTTGAAAAAAATGAAAACATAGCTATTTCAGGTTGGACTCTTGAGCTGTAAAGCATCCACTTGGTGACCAGTTCTGCATCTTATTCAGCTCATTGCCATTAATTTCCATAGGTACCATAATTCTGCTGATTATAGTCCTGGAAACCCCTATGGTTGGTGTTATGTCTATTTGTTCCATTCTGGATCTTCATGAAACTATCTGGCATTTCAAAAACAGGAACTCTTTGGCAGTAAACAGGTGAGCACCAGGGTAGAAAATTTAGGCAACATTACTGATTCCGAGCTCACAAACCAAGGATCTAACGTCTATCCCAGCTGTATATCGTTTTACATATTTCTACAGTCTGAGTTCTTTTTTGGTAGAACGTTTTATAAAGGGAGGAATAAAAGAAAGAAAACAATAGTGACCGATGGGGCAGAACCTTCTCTAGATCATTACACTGCATTTACTTGATTCCAGGAGACTCTTTCCTAAGCGCCACAGAAATAAATCTAGCAGTTACAAATACACAAAACTGTCCATTAGGAATTTTCTGCAGTGTTCACATTTTTCTCTTTTTGCGTTACTTAAACTTGTGAAGTCTGCAGACACTTGCAAAGACTATCGATGTGACTAACAACAGTGTGATGCAGGAATCAATAGAGGGCAGATTGCCTGCTTTGTCCAAATTAACGCATGCAGGACTTGATTGGGGGCTAAGAAGAAACTTGCTGAAACGTGTGCTTTTCCTTATTTAATGTCATTCAGCTTCTATAGAACACGCCACATTCTCATCAAGATGTCTTCTATTTCTGTGACATTGCAACAAAGGAGCAGATGATAACTCAGAAATGGTACAAGCTTGGCAAGCTAAATTTAGATGTCTTGGCCGTCACAGTATTTAAGCTCAGTCTGTGAAGTCTTAGCAATTAGATGTCATTTATAGTGATGATCCAAATGCACTTATATTAGAAGAATAGATCAGGTATGGAGCTGATAAGAATTTATACTCAATTTCACCAAAAATAATACAAAATATGAGTGGTTTGGCAATTGCATATGCTATTTAAAACGAATGTGAATAATATATGCTGGCCTATTTAAGTAGCCAAAACAACAGACATATTATTTCATTTGGCTTCTAAGAGTGCAGAAAGAATACACCAGACACCTAGACCAGCGCTGGTCACAGAGGTCTTAATGAGGGGCCATGTTGGAGTCAGGCGCTCCTGATTAATAAAGATGTACACGTTTCTTAACGTTTGACCACTATCTTGTGCCTTGCCACAAATCTTATATTCTCTAGTAAGGGACTGGAGCAACATTTCGTGTATACATAAGACAACATCTCATCATGAATTAGATGAGCTGTAGCATTGTGTTACGATTTTGGTAAAGCTAGATAGCTACGACAAACTGGCAGGAAAATACAAACAGTGGCAACATTTTTGGAAAACTTCAAATTGTAGTTTAAATTCCAATGAAAAAAAAATAAAAATAAAATTTTATGTGATATACTGTACATTAAAGGGAACCTGTCAGGCCCAATATGCACCCAGAACCACGAGCAGTTCTGGGTGCATATTGCTAACCTAACAGTCCCTGTATACACTAGCATAGATAAAGAGATCTTTAGAAAATGTATTTCTAAAGATCTTATATCGTATGTTAATGAGCGAGGGGACTAGTAACCTGGGCGTTAGTTCCCCTGGCTAGTTGGCTCCCTTGGCATGTTAGCACTCCCCTGTAGGCATGCTAGTACTCCCCTGTAGGCATGCTAACATACTAATGAATGTGCAGCATCAGAGGATGATCTCTCTCTTCTGCCATCGCCACGTGATGCTGGATTTCGGCTCAGTGTGCATGACCCCGGAGTTTCGGTCATGCACACTTTTTCAGTTTGAAGCCGGAACGTGAACACCCGGCTTCATAGTGCGCATGACCGGAACTCTGAGGTCATACTTTTCCTAAAGATCTCTATATCTATGCTAGTGTATACAGGGACAGTTAGGCAGGGTTTAGCAATATACACCCAGAACTGCTTGTGGTTCTTGGTGCATATTGGACCTAACAGGTTCCCTTTAAGATTAAACTGTGAGTAGACAAGACAAACCAAATAGTAATACCCTTAAAATTAGTACCAGTAAAAAGAGCGTATGTAGAAGGCTATCGGGAAAAACACAGTAACTGTTCAATAGGGTGCAGGGTCATAAATAATGTGTATGGTAAAAAATGTGGTACTGAAGCAGAAACCAAACTTTAGTGGTCCTATATTGACCCTGATATCATGCTCTGCCTGACAGCGGGGGACATGACACCCTAGTGATAAATGCAGATGGTGCCCCCACTCAGCGTTGTCTTACCCCAGTGTTCCTCAACTCCAGTCCTCAAGGGCCACCAACAGTTCATGTTTTCTGGATTTTCTTTGAATTGCACAGGTGATAATTTAATCTTCTGCAAAGGTGATAATTCCAACACCTGTGTAATGCTAAGGAAATCCTGAAAACATACACTGTTGGTGACTCCTCAGGACTGCAGTTGGGGAACACTGTCTTACCCTATTGAAACTTTCAAACAATCCCTATATAATACAATATACAGCAAAAATATGGTGTGCTGTACTATGCCAAAACCAAAGATAGCAGCTACAAATAACTAATACAACCAGCAGAGACTTCGTCAAATAACTTATATGCAATAACTGGGCCTAGTTATGAGTATGAAGGAAGGTACGTACACTGGGCCGCACAGGTGCCACAATCCTTCGCCAAGGAGCCCCGCATGCGTGTATGAATTAATGCGGGGGAGTGCGACACTCACTGCTTTTTCAGGCCGGTGTCCTTCGCCACCCCCACTTCTAGTCCCTGTCGGTGACAAAGTAGTAAAACATGCAAAACTAAAGTTCTCTTGGCAAACCAAACTTATACATTTTATTCTTCTAACCGTTCTGCTTTTCCTATTATTGGGGGGTACTCTCTCTCTATATATCCCCCCTATCTTAGATCTCATCCTCAAGCTGCCAGGCCTGTGTCCCTGTTCTTCCTCTTCCTTACACTGTTGTCCACTTCTAGGTCCCAATGGCTGTCTAGTCATATGATTTCCATGAGCCCGCCGGGGTGAGTCGTAGGCTCCAGACCACTCGAGGTTACCTCAGGGTTCCACGACTGGCCCTCGCACCGTAGCCACGTCTTCTCTTACCCGCACCCTATTCAGAACTGAATCACAGCTCTCTCTGTAACCAGGAAGTCTCTCACTCTGCTCAATATTAGTTCCACCCCCAAGTGAGCTGGACCTCATCTGTTTCTATTATTAACAAAGTCTATCCACATAACAGTCATATACTTTACATTACTTCTTATAAATGTCATCCTAAACGTTTACCTCACACTACAACCTACTTAACATTCGCTATGTCTTAATCTAAAGCTTATCTAACTAGTATACTTCACTACACAATGTTAACATATTTACATCACATTACTCTTTATATAACCATTCATTTTACATTGCAGGGGTCTCGACCACCCCCTACAAGTATATGCCAAGGATAAAATTAATACCTAAACATACGGAAAAATGCGAACAGATTCACAAATCAACAAAGTGAAATGATGCAATATGCCCATCTGATTATAAAAAAAAGATGCAACTTAAAAAACAAACATTGTTCATTGGAAAAAATGGGAAGAGCTCACATGGTCAGATGTCGCATGACCCCATAGCTGCTCCCCTATATACAAATGATGGATATGTGTTCCATATGTATGCCCCTTGCAGGGGGAATTAAAATCACACCAACAGGGGTACTTAGTCAGGGTCTGGTCACCTATAAAATCACCACAATAGGATGTTTTTATTCCTGAAGACAAAAAACACATGGTGTAAAGCCTATTATTAGAATATGTGCAGAAAAGAAGTAGCTATAATCCCCATAAACCATATAATGAGCACTTAAAACCCCGGATGTAAGCTATGTCATGTGATGGGGTTACTCACTCAGCTTGCTCCAAGAGGTAACAACAAGACCACGTCTTATAAAAAGGTCAGCCGGTTTAATATAGAGCACATAAAACGTACTCATTAGCCTTCCTTTGGCATCATTGAACACAAGTATGGTATAACTTGCAGTACGCTCGCAGATGTTCTTATACCTCTTCTCTGCAGGAGTTTCCCAGTGGACCTATCTCCCTCTCCACTCACTGGCTCCGGTCAGTACACTACAACCCTATCTCTGAGATTCCTTCTGGAGGTGTCACAAACCTACACCCACTGACTCCGGTCAGAAGAAAAGAACCCTTTGTTTACTTCAGATGATGCCTTTGAGGGTCATCACATCGTCTATACAAAGTCCTGGTCAGGACAAGCGAATACTCCCTTCTCTCAGAGACTTCCTTCCTGGAGGCATCACAGTCTCCCACACTGACCATGTGGCAAACAAACAATCTCCATCTTAACAGATGAGACAAACCCATGGGCGGGGATATGTGGATAGCCAGACCCACCCATCTCTCCAGCTATTCATAAAACCTGGTCCTTGTATGCCCTAACAAGACTCATGGCACTACAAGTACTAGAATAGATGTCCAAGTTTACATCACTTTTGTGATACATACCTGTCACCATATTACAGTACCTAGAAAATAAATCCAGACACAATGTAGTAAGTATAATGGAACGATAATGTATAAGAGCATATATCCATGGATAAAGATATTGCATGTGACAATAAATCAGAAAACCTCTTATGTCAAAATTTTGACAACATTTTTTAGTTGATATGTGAATGCAGGTGTAATTGGGGGGGGGATTTTATAACAAATTCTGACAATTGTCTTGTAGAATATAGTTACATTCGAAGTAACACATGGAAATATCACTGGGAGTAGAGGAGAGAACAAGAGTGGGCATCAGTCATTTATTTAAAGGAAGGGTGAATATGTCGGTCTCTACATTTAGACCGTACGGTGTCTGTGATCTAAGTGTAAATATCATCTGAAATTCCTTTTGAAGGATTTTCTTATTCCAGTCCCCTGGTATTTGGTCTGATGACTATAATGACACAGAATGAGATGGATTTATTGTCCACGTGATGAAAATCCCATATGTGTGGGAAAAAAATCAGGACTGGTCAGGAGCAGGGCCTGGAAGGAGACTGAGGCCTCTTCACCATTAGGAGTATCCCTAAAGTTAGGGATAGCATAGGCAGGGCCAGCTCCAGGTTTTTGTGGGCTCTGGGCGAAAGAGTCTCAGTGGGCCCCATCCACACATAGACATGCACAGATACATACACATACAGGCATACGTACGCATACTTATTTAAAGAGAAATTCACAAAAACACAAAAATAGACATAAATCTAGACACAGTCATATACACTGACATACATAGATACACATCATACATACACACACACACACACATTATTTTTATATATTTATCCTGTATATATATTTCTAATATTGGGAAGCCGGCAACAGCCTCACTCACCTCCCGGCTTGTCTAACAGACATGGCCGCACATAGAGCACACTAACACTGCTGTATATACATCACAAGAGAGGCTGGGGACAAACACATTACTGGGGGAATATATATTACTGAGGAAAGGGGTATACAGCAATGGGGGGCATACAGCTCTAGAGGAGGGCAGTGACTGAGGTGGGGGGACAAACAGCTGTGAGGTGGGGGGTGACATGCAGCTCTGGGGGTATACAGCTCTGGGGTGGGGGGGGACATACAGCTCTGAGGGGGTATACAGCACCTAGGTGGAGGGAACATACAGCTCTGAGGGGGTATACAGCACCTGGGTGGAGGGGACATACAACTCTGGGGGTATAGTAGTTTGCAGCCCCCATATTGTGTTCTGAAGCCCCCATTGTCCTCCATATAGTATTATGTAGCCCCCATATGCACTATGCAGCCCCCATATAACATTAAGCAGCCCCCATATAGCACAATGCAGACCTAGATAGCATTAGGCACCTTCATGTAGTATACAGCCCACATATAGCACAATGCATACAGATATAGCATTAAACAACCTCATGTAGTATACAGCCCCTAAATACCACAGTGCAGAGCCAGATAGCATTAGGCACCCTCATGTAGTATAAAGCCACTATATACCACAGTGCAGAGCCAGATAGCATTAAGCACCCTCATGTAGTGCAGAGCCCCTATATAGTACATTGCAGAGTCAGATAGCATTAGGCACCCTCATGTAGTACACAGCACCTATATAGCACAGTGCAGAGCCAGATAGCATTAGGTATCCTCATGTAGTACACAGACCTATATAGTACAGTGCAGACCCAGACAGCACAGTGCAGAGCCAGATAGCATTAGGCACCCTCATGTAGCATACAGCTTGTATATAGCACAGCCTGTATATAGCACAGTGCACAGCCAGATAGCAATAGGCACCCTCACGTAGCATACAGCTTGTATATAGGCTATATACAAGCTGTATGCTACATGAGGGTGCCTATTTCTATCTGGCTCTGCACTGTGCTATATACAGGCTGTGCTATATAACATAGCACAGCCTGTATACAGCACAGTGCAGAGCCAGATAGCAGTAGGCACCCTCATGTAGAATACAGTGATTAATACTCAGTGGCATAACTAGAGTTTGATGGGCCCTGGTGCAAAATTTGGACCGGGGCCCCCCTCCACGTACACCGACATTTGGGGTACGGAATAATGACACTGACACTTGGGGTACAGGATAATGATGCTGACACTTGGGGTACAGGATATGACACTGACACTTGGGGTACAGGATAATGATGCTGACACTTGGCTCTTACCCTCAGCACCCAGGTTTCCCATGATCTGAAATCCCTCTATCAGTACCCTGCTTTCCCATGTTCTGATATCCATCTTGTCCTCAGCACCCAGCTTCCCCATGCTCTGCTATACATCTTTCCCTCAGCACCCAGCTTTCCCATATCAGAGCATGGGAAAGCTGGGTGCTGAGAGATGTACAGCAGAGCATGGGAAAGCTGGGTGCTGAGGAAAAGAGCCTTTTTCCCTCAGGACAAAACATTTCCATCCCATACTTGTATCTTTGTCCCCCCTTGTATATAGTTCTCCAAATACTATAATGGCCCCCACATAGCCTTCCATATAGTATAAAGGGTCCCACATAACCCTTCATATATTATAAAGCACCCCATAGTCCTCCATGTATTATAATGCATTTCCCATAGTCCTCCATGTATTATAATTCACCCCATAGTTCTCCATATATTCTACTGCACCACATAGGCCTCCAGTTTTATAATGCACACCCATAGTAAATGTATAAGGTAGCCACCATATTCCTCCATTATAATGTAGCCCCCATAGTCCTATATGTATTATAATGTAGCGCCATAAATCATCATATTGTATTATGCAGCCCCATACTCCTCCATGTATAATGCACCCCTAGTCCATGTATAAGGTGTCCTTCATGTTTATTATGTAGTCCCATAGACCTCCATGTATCATGCAGCCCCATAGACCTCCATGTATCATGCAGCCAGCACCCCCAGGCCTCCATGTGTCATGCAGCCAGCAAAATAAAAAAAACAAGTACCTCTCTTCTCCTTCCGACCCCTGCGACCGCGGTAGTTACTCCCCTGCCCCCATATCTCACACACCCTGCTCCCCATACAGCCTGCACCCCCACATCTCACACAGCCTGCATCCCCCCAGATCACACACCCTACACCCCCATATCTCAAACACCCTGCCCACATATCTCACCCTGCCTGTACCCCAACTTACCCCTCTCAAACACTCTGCACCCTTCACATCCTTCTGTCACAGTCTGCAGCCCTCATATGCCCCTCACCCTGCAGCCCCCTTTCCCTTCATGTCCCCTCTTTTCTTATTACCAGTCATGTGTCCAAATCTCCGTCAGGATTCAGTATCTCTTGCTTTCTGCCAGCATCCTGTGTCTCCTCCCACACAGTCACATGGGCGTGACATCATCGCAGGTCCTGCAGGATGGCTTATTCCGTCTTCTGTGCAGGTCACTCCTGCTCTGCTGCAGCTCAGACACGGCTGGTGGCTTCTCCAGGTCAGGGGCCCCTCTACTGACACTGGGCTCCCCTGACTCACAGGTCGGCCCCCTGACGGTTGCATTGTCGGCCACTACACAGCGGCACTACACATAGGGGCCCGGCAGCCGTCTCTGCAGAGCGGCTGCCGGGCCCCTATGTGTACTAGTGCCGCTGTGTAGTGGCCGGCCTGTGAGTCAGGGGAGCCCAGTGTCAGTAGAGGGGCGGCTCACTTCTCCTCGTTCCCCCGCTGATCCGGTCTCCTCGGCGCGTCGTCCATTGCTGTCGCTCGCTCTGACCTCTCAGCAGGCACGCAGTGATGACGTCACCGCGGTCCTCTGCAGAGCTGTCAGAACGCCGACAGTCACAGCGGGGAGAATGATAAGAGAGAGAGCGCGCCGCTCACTCTCTCATCATTGCTCTCAATTGTATCGGCACCTGCGATGCCGATGCAATTGAAAGTGCGATCCTCGGCGGGGGGCGGTGACAGCGCGGCCACCGGGCCCCCCTGAGTAGCGGTGCGCCACTCCTGCCACCGCGAGTGGGCCCCCCCAGCAGCTCAGGGCCCCGGCATTTGACCGGGTTTGCCGGGTGCTGGCGCCGGCCCTGAGCATAAGGCCCCCTACCTTGAGGGTCAGCTTAGGAGCCCTGGTTCCCCGCTATCCCATAGTCATCATGACAGCTGCCTCCAGCGAAAGATGTAAATAGAAGCAAATTCAGAGACTGATTAAACAGGATCCAGAAATCGGATTCCTTCACCAAAGCTATCAGTTTAATCAGTATAATAGCACAATTATGGTCATGCCTTTTCTTTATATTGCTAAATCATGCCGACAGGTTCTCTTTAAACAGTAATAAAAAATGAATGCTTAGCTATAATATTGTAATAAATAATGCCACTTTTTAACAGGATCAAATACCCGTTAACACTTCTCATACAGTGTGAAGGATTTGTATTTTTTTATTATTTCTAATAGTAAAAAGTCATTTAACCTTAGTCAGGCAGATACTGTAGTTGCACATAGATTAGTACTGTCGTATAAGATCCTCTATGCCTCTGTGAGATCATATTTTAGACACAGAAATGTTATATACTGTTTACAGCTTAAAGGGACTCTGTCATAAACTGCACCCCAAGCGCAGCGCAGCCGCTCATTAACTCAATGCCTCCCCGTTGCTGCACCACTTAAAGGACGACTTCTGCACAGTCCACTTTCACACTGAGTCAGGAAATGGCACATGGTGGTGTACTTTGCAGCCAACGAAACTTTACTTCTTTTCTCAGTAACATGTACAGCATTCATCTTCTTCATTGCATCTATAGCATCAATCTTCTTCTGCACTATCCGGGCACTGTTTGTGGTCCCATAGGGGTTCCCTCCAGACTCCATCTCACAAAAATTTAGTGGCCGACCGCTTTCCTGGCACCTGGGCTCCGTAAGACACCGCTACATCCCTCTCTGATGTCTCACTAGCATGGACAGAATTAAATAGGGGATTGCTTGTGCTTTGGAAGGGTCACGTATGACAGCACTCCTCCGTTCATGCTTAGACCAGGGCCAAGACATACCCTACTCCTGAGGGCGCAAATGACCTTCGGTCTCGCAGAGGGTTTCCTAGGGTATTTGTATCCAGGAAAACGGATGCCTCCCTGACCGACCGGACTGTATCCTTCTTCTGGGGACACAGTTAGACAATCCTCTATGTGCAGGATCCCGCGTGTCCATGATTACAGAGGTGACCCTTAGGGTCCACAAATTAAGTAAATAGGTTTGGGCTTCATTTCAATATCTCCTCCTGTGGACCCTCCTCCCCTTCCTCCCTCATACTGATCTTTTTAAATGCTACTCTCCTAATCTTACTTAACTCCTAGTCTGCCTACCCAGGTGCCAGTACTGCTGTCTCTTAGCCAGACTGTCATCTGGTGGCCACTTACACAATACACATAGCATTAGACCTTAAACCATCAGTGTGCCAGCCACTTCTGCAGGGGTGGGCAAAGCCCTGACCCCCCCTTACATTTTCAGAACTTCAAAACACAATTTCTTTTTGATAAATATAAAAATACCCTTAATAAGAACCCACAGAGTTTCGAATAATAGGGGATAGTGACCGGTTCATGATAAAATTATATTTTTATTTAAACCATTAAAAACAACATGTACCGTACATAATATTTATAGAAATAAGTACTAGACTGGATCAAATTCCCAAAAATTAGCAGCGGTTTATCAGGTTATAAGGTGCTTAGTGCAATGACCAACTATATGCTGTTACTGGCAAATTATATATAACAAAGTGAATAGTGCAATAATTATGTTTTAACAGTAAATAGTTAGATATAAGCTGAAGTGTAAGAAAAAGGTATTTATCGGACTTAAAAAATGCCCAATAGATATAAAGAAATGAAATATGTAAAAATGTTGTAGGGACACTATACCTTTGAATTGGTCAAAAAATCCTGTGTGCCGCTATACCCCGACGCGCGTTTCAAGCGATGTCTTCCTCAGGGGGCGCTTCTTTCTGTTAAAGCATTGTTTTGGGGTCATACAAATATGAACTTTCTTATGTTTTAAATGGTTACACTGTCATATAAATGGTTTAAAGGCACAGAAATGAACAACCGGTTCCCTTTAAATATATATTTGATGTATCCAATAAGTTACCATTCTATGTTCCTTAGAACCTGTTACATAATAAAGAAAACATAAATCTTTAGTATTTTACTTTTCTTTATTTAGATGTTTCTGCAGATGAAAGATTACATTTTTACCCACTCAACGTGCTGAGACTCTTATATGCAGATCTGGGAAAAACTAATAAAGAAAAACATTCTCACTGATTTTCTGTCCTTGTTTTCAACATGGAGGCTTTGATAAATGATTCCCTAAGTGAATATTTACTTTCCACCGCACAATCATGAAACAAATTGTCAGATTACTGGGAGTAGTGGCGTCTTCTGATTTGCATACTTGCTTTATTCTTTTAGACATCCCATTAGATCTGCAAAGTAAATGATTAGCTCTGCGCGAAGTGAATGTTATTGAGATGCACTAAGTAACTTTCTTATGTTTTGTTGGTAGACGATCAGGTTAATGATCAGGTTAATGATGTTATTCCAGATAAAGTCAACGTGGCATCATATTTCTCATTATTTTCACATTCACATTAGCTTGCCTCTTTATATTTTCAATTTGTAAAGACTATAAACTATGTTATACTGCAAACAGATAACAGAGGCAGCAATATAACACAACCCCAATGGCAAAAAAGTTGCTACTTTGTGTAAAATGTAAAGTAAGCAAGAATGCATTGATTTGGAAATATTTTATAGCCATATTTTATTTAAACAGAATATAGAACACAGATCAGAAGTTGAAAGTCATTTTTCCATTTGATTTAAAATAATTAATTAAGAAATTGATGGACGCAACACATCTCAATAATGATGAGACATGGTTAACAAAAGGCTGGAAAAGTGGTACTAATGAAAAATAGCTGGAGGGTCAATTTTCAAGTAAGACTGTGTATAAAAAGAGCATGTATAGAGAGGCAGAGTCTCTCTGAAGTAAAGAGAGTCAGAGGACCACCAATCTGTAAACAACTGCAACTAAAAATTGTATAGTGTCTTCTGAAAAATATTAATCAAGGTAGAATTGCTAAGACTGAATATCTCACCATCCATAGTACATAATATGATCAAACAATTTAGAAATTCAGGAGAAATCCATGTGCAAAAAGGACAAGGCTACCCGTCAATATTTTATACACATCTTTTTATGCACAGACCCTCAGGCAGCACTGCATTAAAATCAGATAGGATTTAGTCGAGGAAATCACTTCATGGACTCCGTAATACTTCCATAATTCATTGTCTTTGAGCACATTTCAATGTGTAATTCACAAATGCAAGTTACAGTTCTAATATACCAAGAAGCCATATATCAACACAATCCATAGCTGACAAAGCTCATTTAAAATGGACTGAGAAAAAACAGGTGAGAAGAATCAAAATTTGTAGTTGTCTCTGGAAACCATAGACAACTTTGCTGTAGGGACCATCCAGCTTGAAACCAGCGCACAGTACAAAAGCTGTATCAAAAATAGTATGGGGTTGCAATAGTGTCTACAACATAGGCAGCTTACACATATTGAAATGCACTATCAATGCTGGACACTATATTTAGGTTTTAGAACCATATGCTCCCATCCAGACAATGTCCGTTTCAGGGAAGACCTTATATATTTCAGGAAGATAATGCTAACCAAAATATTGCATCCATCACAACTGCATAGCTTTTCAGGAGACGAATTCTGGTGATGAACTTGCTGCCTGCAGTCCAAATATTTCACCAATAGAAACATTTGGTGCTACATGAATAAAAAAAAATCCAACAAAGAAAATCCAAGAATATTGATTAGGTGTAATCTTACATCAGACAAGAATGGGACATCATTCATCTGCCAAAACTCCAGCAATTGGTCACCCCACTTCCCAGAAATATACAGACTGTTGTGAAAATAAGAGTATGCTACACAATTCTAGACTTGGACCTGTCCAAGGTCCAAGTAAGTAACCAAGGACCTGTAAATGTCTTGCCGCCATCAATTTAAAAAAGAGTTATTTTTTTTCACATGAAATGGCATGAATTGTCTAACGTTCAACTTCTGATCTGTGTTCTATGTTCTGTAGTGAATAAAATATAGCTATAAGAGACTTCCAAGTCATTGCATTCTAATTTTCTTTACATTTTACACAGCGTTCAAAGTTTTTGGAAGATTTCTTAATTTATTTTGCCACTTGGCTGATCTAGCCATGTTTCTCCAACTTTTGCTCTACATTACAATAGTTTTAACATTTTCAAAACATTGTCTTTAGATTGGGGAAGAGTCCCCATGGGGAAGAGTTATATGGTTTTGAAACACGAGTGCACAATTCATAGTAATCATAGGTATCAGTAGTAAAAATCCTTATTGGCCCCAGTCAACAAAATATTATTTGGCGGGTTCACAAAATGCATACCACACAACTTTGCAGCCCTTACAAAGTAATTTTCCTCTTATTATTATTATTATTATTATTATTTATTATTATAGCGCCATTTATTCCATGGCGCTTTACAAGTGAAAGAGGGTATATGTACAACAATCATTAACAGTACAAGACAGACTGGTATAGGAGGAGAGAGGACCCTGCCCGCGAGGGCTCACAGTCTACAGGGAATGGGTGATGGTACAATAGGCGAGGACAGAGCTGGTTGCGCAGTGGTCTACTGGGCTGAGGGCTATTGTAGGTTGTAGGCTTGTTGGAAGAGGTGGGTCTTGAGGTTCCTCTTGAAGCTTTCCACGGTAGGGGAGAGTCTGATGTGCTGAGGTAGAGCGTTCCAGAGTATGGGGGATATTGAAACCCCTTAGTGCTTCCATGGACTAAGATATCCAAACAGTATAATGGTTCCCACAGAGTCCAACAAATAGTATAATTGTTCCCCACCCAGCCCTCTAATGACCCTTACATAGCCCTCCAAACTGTACAATGGCCCCCTACATAGCCCTGCAAACTGTAAAATGCTGTCAACATAGCCCTACAAACAGTCTAATGGCCCGCTAGAAAGCTCTCCATATAGTATAATGGCCAACAGCCAATCACAGACCTACATTCTGCGTGACAGCATCTGTGATTGGCTGTTGGGTCCCTCACACATATAGTAGTGTAAAAATAAATAAATAATTTAAAAAATGATCTAGTGCTCCGCAGTATTTTTGATTCTCAGCGCAGATAAAGCGGACAGCTACGGGCTGCCACCCCTAATCTGCCTGGCTTTACCTTGGCTGGCAATCAAAATAGCCCATTAAATTTTTTAATTATTTAAAAAAATTATTAAAAAAAAAATGCGTGAGTTGCCACCGTATTTTGATCGCCAGTCAGGTCAAGCCAGGCAACTGGAGGCTGGGATTCTCAGCATGGGAAGGTCCAAGTGTTCTGGGCCCCCAATGCTAAACACTGCAGCCAGCAGCCACCCCTGGAAATGGTGCATTGTCTCTTAGCCTCATTTCCAGGTGCTTTACCTGGTTCGTCCAGCGGCCCTGATGGTGGTGGCACGCTGGATAATAAAGGGGTTAATACCAGCTTTGTATTCTCATCTGGTACTAAGCCTGAAATTCATTGTGTCACACCAAATTAGACATGGCCACTATGAATTTTAAGTAAACAGTAAAAAAAAACACAACAAAGATTATTTTTTTTATTACAAATAAAACAAAAAAAACATTTAGAGACTCCATCTTTATTATAAAAAAATCCTTAGTCCGACGTAGTCCACAGGTAGAGCAATGTCAGCTCTGCTTCATTGCTCTATATAGACAAGTGTCTGTACAGCGCGAGAAGCAGAGGGGGCAATGTCAGCTCTGCTTCATCACTCTATACAGACAAGCGTCTATACAGAGTGAAAAGAAGAGAGCAATGTCAGCTATGCTACATCACTCTGTACAGATAAGTGTCTCTACAGAGAGAGAAATATTTATTTACATAGGAGAGATCGTTGAGCTTTTTGCGACCAATTCCTAATAATAGCCTTGTTCACGTAGTCGCTTCAGGTATTGCTCTCCTTTGTATATGTATTTAGAGTGAGTGAGGGTTCCTAAACGTAATGCGCACCTCCGTGCAGCTGTATCCTGAAGGATAGGGTGATGCTCAGGATACAGCAGCACGGAGGTGCGCATTACGTTCACTCACTCACTCTAAATAAATATACAAAGGAGAGCAATACCTGAAGCAACTACGTGAACCAGGCTATTATCAGCCGAAACATAGAAATTGGTCGCAATAAGCTCAATGATCTCTCCTATGTAAATAAATATTTTTCACTTGCAAAAAAAACATAGTGTGCAGTGTATCTATAATTAATGTTTATTGGGAATTCTACCTGTACACTTGCACCTTAAATTGCTGATTAGAGTGCACGCCTTTTTCCTTTGTTTTGTACAGAGCGAGAAGCAGGGAGAGTCATGTCAACTCTACTTCATCACTCTGTAAAGTACAGAGCGAGAATCAGGCTGACACTGAGGGTATGATTCCACTTGCGTATGACTCATGCATTCTTGCAATGAATCACCATGCACAGCCTGATACTCTCCGGACAGGGGCGGCTCAGCTGCATGGAAATAAATTCAGCCGACCCACTCCTGTCGGGAGAGTGTGCGCTGTGCCAGGTGATGCGATGCAACACTCGCACAGTGACAGTCAAAGTTCAATTGTACAACATTCACACCAGACTGGTCACATGGCTATGACGTCATTGAAGGTCCTTTAGTCAGTGGTGGTTACCACAGCAATGATCGGACGCGGAAGCAGAAGGGGCCGGGAGACAGAGTCTGCAGGACGCGTTGCGGGACCTGTAAGTATAATCAGAATGTTTTTTAATAATGTGCTTTTTTTTTACAGCCCCTGGATCCAAACTGTAACATGAGCTTGCCAGGAAAGCTCGTGTTTGAGATCGTGTGCATGAACACTATGTGTTCGGTAGGAACACCGAACTTTACAGTTTGGGTTCGCCCATCACTATTTGTTGGCTTCTGCAATGTATAGAATAACACTGGCAAGTTTATAATGCTAAGAATCAGTGGGGGTCTGGATCCTGATACCTGACCGAACAATCAAAAAACAGCTCTGAAGTGCACAGCTCTTGCTTTGTATGTGCATACAGAGTGGTGTATAAGCAAAATAGAAGCAAAATTGCTTCCATACACTAAAGGGGGTGTTACATGCAGCACCCGCCCCCGTCGTTTGTGCTTCACGGGCAAATTACTGCCCGTGGCGCACATAATCGTTTGGAGCTGTCACACGTACTTACCTGCCTAGCGACATCGTTGTGTCCGGCAAACCGCCTCCTTTCTAAGGGGGCGGTTCGTTCGGCGTCACAGCGGCGTCACTAATCGGCCGCCCAATAGAATCGGAGGGGCGGAGATGAGCGGCCGTAACATAACGCTCACCTCTTTCCTTCCTCATTGCCGGCGGCCGCAGGTAAGCTGTACTTCGTCGCTCCTGAGTTGTCACACAGAGCAATGTGTGCTGCTTCGGGAACGACGACCAACCTGCCAGATCAGCAATCAACGATTTTTTGAACAGGAACGACGAGTCAATGATGGATGATAAGGTGAGTATTTTCCATCATTAACGGTCGTTCCTTGCTGTCACACGCAACAACATCGCTAAAGATGCCGGATGTGCATCACGGAAACTGTGACCCTGGCGATATATTGGTAGATAC
Source organism: Anomaloglossus baeobatrachus (assembly GCF_048569485.1). NCBI lineage: Eukaryota > Metazoa > Chordata > Amphibia > Anura > Aromobatidae > Anomaloglossus > Anomaloglossus baeobatrachus. The sequence goes on from NC_134356.1 coordinate 79,578,506, forward strand.
GTCGTTGCGTGTAACGGGGCCTTTACTCTTACACATTGGTGGAATCACCACCCAAAAAATGCAATAACCCACTGTGTGCACACAGCCGTAGACTTGCTGTTCATAACATATACCACTCTGTGCACATAGCTTATACAGGAGTAGAGCTGAGCCACCCCCCTAGAGTTCAAGTTCGGTTCGGTTCGTCGAACGGTGCCCGGTTCGGTTCGTCGAACGGTGCCCCATTCGACGAGCCGTTCGACAAACCTCTCGAACCCCATTGAAAAAATGGGAGGCAATCACAAACACATAAAAACACATTATAAATGTACACATACACTTAATAAACATTGCCATTACACTTACAGGTCCCCGCGACGTGTCCTGCACTCTGTCTGCTGTAGCTTTTCCATCGGTAATTGCTGCGTCCTCCCGGTAACCAGCAGTGATGACAGGACCTATCGTGACGTCAAAATAGCCATGTGACCAGTCACGTGTCTATCATCTCATTGGCTACAGACTGGTCACATGGCTAGACGTCATGTCCTGTCCTAGGTCCTGTCAGTGCATCTCTCCAGTAATCGGTGATCGTTTGTGTATCTCCGTGTACCGGCGACATGCTCTGGCACACGGACGACTCCCCGTTCCTGCATGGGGCGCTCTTTACAGAGTCAGCCCACATGCAAGGACTGGCTGTCACAGTGAATAGCGGCACCGGGAATCACGTGATCGGAGCACCGTTGCTATGGTAACCCGGCTGTGAGTGGTGAAGTCACCGCTAACAGCCGGCAGCCTGTGGTCGCTCTCACTGAGTGATTTCTGCACAGGGAGCAGCAGTGTCTTTCTCCCATGCAGTGAAGCCTGATGTAGCAGAGCTGCATGGGTTGAAGGAGAAAGAAGACAGAAGACCATGGATCGTGGAGGGGTGAGAGGGAGTAATAAACATGGAATCTCTAATGTCTCTGTGTATTTATTTCTATTAAAGTATTTTTTCTCTGTGTGGTGTTTTTTTTTAACCCTTTATTGGAGATTCTTAATGGCTGGCTCAAACTTGCCTGACATTAAAGGTGATGTCACACATAGGGACGCAGCAGCGATCACGACCAGCAATCTGACCTTACCAGGATCGCTGCTGCATCGTTACATGGTCGCTGGTGAGCTGTCAAACAGGCATGTCTCACCAGCGACCAGTGACCAGCCCCCAGCCAGCAGCAACGCGTGGAAGCGTAACTAAGGTAAATATCGGGTAACCAAGGAAAGCACTTCTCTTGGTTACCCGATATTTTCCTTAGTTACTAGCGTCCGCTGCTTTCATGCTGCCAGTGCCGGCTCCCTGTTCCCTGCACTCCTAGTCAGAGTACACATCGGGTTAATTACCCGATGTGTACTCCAGCTACGTGTGCATGGAGCAGGGAGCCGGCACTGGCAGCGTGAGAGCGGCGGACGCTAGTAACTAAGGTAAATATCGGGTAACGAAGGAAAGGGCTTCTTGGTTACCCGATGTTCACCTTGGTTACAGCTTACCGCAGGCTGCCAGACGCTGGCTCCCTGCTTGCTTCAGTTCGTCGCTCTCTCGCTGTCACTCACAGCGATGTGTGCTTCACAGCGGGGAAAAAACGTCCAAAAAATGAAGCAGGACATTCAGCAACGACCGGCGACCTCACAGCAGGGGCCAGGTCGTTGCTGGATGTCACACACAGCGATAGCGACGGGACGTCGCTGCTACATCACGTCGCTGCTACGTCACAGAAAATGGTGACTTAGCAGCAACGTCATTGTCGTCGTTGCTATGTGTGACACCACCTTAAGAATCTCTGGCTTAATACTAGCTAGTAAAACAAAGCTAGCATTAACTCATAATTACCCAGTGAGCCACCGTCATCAGGGCAGCTGGAAGAGTTGGATACAGCGCCAGATGATGGTGCTTCTATAAGAGCGCCATTTCTGGGGCGGCTGCGGACTGCAATTCGCAGCAGAGGCGACCAGAAACCTCGGGCCAACCTGTGCTGCGGATTCCAATCCCCAGCTGCCTAGTTGTATAGAGTATAGTTGTGTATTGTATAAAAAAAATAAAAAATGCTTCCCTGGATTTTCCATTGACAGTGAAGGTAACACCAAGCAGTGGGGGTTAGCAGCCAGTAGCTGCTTGGATTGCCCTTATCTAGCAATACAAAAAATGCAGCGGGAGCCCATATATTTTTTTTTTATTATTTATTTAAATAACTAAAAAAAAATAAGCTTCCCTGTATTTTGATTGCCTGACATGACAGTGCTGTAAAAATAAATCTTTAAAAAAAATGACGTAGCGCCCCGCGGTATTTTTGATTCTCAGCGCAGTTAAAGCAGACAGCTATGGGTTGCCACCCCCAAAAATAAGGGGGTTCCACGACGACTTTGGACCGTCTAGAATATGGGGGGGACACGCTCAGGGAATGTATCCCCCATTTTCTAGGAGTGCAGACCCTCCATGTCAGGAGTGTGGGTGCAATGAATTTGCACCCACTCTCCCCGGGTCCAGAGCAGCAGAGTCCATGTCGTAACTGTTGCTACCAAAGCTGCATTGCCCTGCTCATGAGCTAAGGGCATGCCTAATCAGGAGAACTATTCTACATTTCCAAATATTGGTATTTGCTGATATTATTGCTATTCCACCTACTATATATTGGGGATAGGATCTTGGAGATGGAATACCCCTTTAAATCCAGTTATCCAGCTGAATGAATACTAAACAACAGAGCTCGCTATTTAGATGTGTTTTCTTGTGGCGTATAATGGACTCTCATGTTTGGTAGTCGTTCAGCAGGGCAACTATAAAATCAAATTCCTCCATTTGGAAATATAGTATAGCTCTCCTGATCAACTATGTTCCTTACCTCATGAGCAGGGCATTGCAGGTGCTTACAGATGCATGGTTACTGCCACTCACTGTGTCTGAACACAGGAAGCTGAGCTGACAGCCGCTCTGTGCATGTGGCAGCATCTATCGTGAAGAAGGGGGCCGCGGGGGATCAACGCTGCACAGGTACCGTGGGACACCGGGGAACACTGGTGGGGTTATAGGGGGTGACCTGGCAGGACCTGGGGAGGAGTTTTCTGTCGCATGTGTCATGGCATCAGAGGAGTAGGGTGAATGCGGCCGGCGCGCTGCTGTGCACGCAGCCATCTTGGATTTCTGGGAGGGGGTCGGGGGGGGGCACTTTGGCGACAGCGGGGGACCGGGGAGTAGATTTATCTCCCATCTGACATGTTTGTTCATGCCAGATGGGAGATAAATATTTTTTTACCGGCGCTGTCATTTACTGTAACGTGATCATCGGTATACAGTGTATACCGGTGATCACATGAGTGGGGACCGGAAAAACCGGCCTGAATCATGATCTCCAGGGTCTCAGCTACCCCTGAAACCTCGGAGATTTTCTGACGCTGGGGGGCGCTATTCACTTATTTCTGCCTGCTGTTTATAAAGGGAAGATCAGAATAAGGCTACATTCACATGACCGATCCGTTTTTGCGGTCCCCAAAAAACGGTCCTTTTTTTTTCACGGGTGCATCCGTGTGGCATCCGTTTCCGTTCTGTATACGGTCCGTATGTCCTCTGTTTGTCATCCGTGTGCCTTCCATTTTTTTTACGTACTGCAAAAAAACTGAAGGAGGGAAAATACATAAATTTACCCAGGATCCATAGCTTCAACCTACATGAGGCGGTCACATGTTCACTCTAGTGCCATTTTCTACTGCTTTTCACAGCGTAGAGCGCTCTGGTGATTTTCCTGTGCTTGTACACTTCATATCAGTCTTTTCTGTCATTTTAATGGCAGAAAGACACATCATGTCCCCTTCTTCTGCATTTTGTAATTTTGCACCCTTTGGTGCCTTTCATGTGGCACTAAGGGGTGTTTAGCCTTGTATTTAGCCAAAAAAAAAAAAAAAATTTAAAAAAAATTGACGTTGGGTTACCCCTATTTTTGATAGCCAGCTAGGGTAAAGCAGACGGCTGTAGCTGCAGACCACAGCTGGCAGCTTCACCTTGGCTGGTAATCCAATACTGAGCGCACCCCACGCTGTTATTTTAAATTAAATAAATAATTTAAAAAAAAACACGTGGGGGTCCCCCCAAAATTGAATCACCAGCCAAGGTATAGCGGACAGCTGGGGTCTGATATTCTCAGACTAGGGAGGTCCATGGTTATTGGACTCTCCCCAGCCTAAAAATAGCAGGCCACAGCCGCCCCAGAAGTGGCGCATCCATTAGATGCGCCAATCCTGGTGCTTCGCTCCAGCTCATCCCGTTGCCCTGGTGCGGTGGCAAACGGGGTAATATATGGGGTTAATACCAGATGAAAAATGTCACCTGGCATCAAGCCCTGGGGTTCGTGAGGTCAGGCATCTATCAGATACCCAACATCACCAACCCAGTCAGTAATAGAAAAAAAATAGACGACAAACACATTTTTATTTGAAAAAACACTCCCCAACACATTCCCTTTGTCACCAATTTATTAGAAAGATAAACAAATCCAGGTCTGCTGTAATCCAAGGGATTCCCATGACGATCCATACCATAGTCACTGTCCCAGTCAATGAAGAACAGAATGTTCCCCAATGGCTGGGAGAGCAGTGCAGTGACCTGAGCTAACATCAATATGTCAGCCCAGGTCACTGCAGGGTAGGACAAGTGCTGCTGTCAGGAGAGAGGTACATTACCTGCAGTGACGATCTCCTGCACTGCTGATAGCAGAGCTGTCACTGTCTTCAATGACCGCCGCCTTCACAGCCATGTATCGCGGGAGCCTGTGACGTCACCGCTAGTCACAGTCTCGGGTCGGCAGCGAGAGGAGGGGATGTGACAAGCAGCGGCCATGGAGGACAGTGACATTGCTGAGGTCGGGAGGGCAGGACCTCATCAACGCAGGTAAGGTGTGCTGAGAGCGAGGTGGGTGGAGCCTAGCGGGGTAATATGTGCAGAGTGTGAGGTGGGTGGAGACAAGCGGGGCCATGTGTGCGGAGTGCGAGGTGGGTGGAGCCTAGCGGGGCCATGTGTGCAGGCGGCGGAGTGCGAGGTGAGTGGAGCCTAGCGGGGCCATGTGGCGCTGAGGACGTCAGTGCCGGGGACTGCATGGCTGGGGACAGGTGAGTGTGAGTGTGTGTGTGTGTGTGTACATGCCGAGTGCAGGAGGGGGCGGAGCCGAGCAGGGAAGTGTTGGCTCCCTGCACACGTAACCAGGGTAAATATCGGGTTACCAAGCAAAGGCTTTGCTTGGATACCCGATATTTACATTGGTTACCAGCTTACGCAGGCTGCCAGCGATGTCTCCCTGCCCACTGTAGCTGTAAAAAGCCCTGCTTTTGGTGATCGAACCGTTCTCGAACGTAACTCAAACTGTCGAGCTTTTAGCAAAAAGCTCAAGTTCGAGTTCGATCTCGAGCACCCCCCAAAATCACTCAACATGAAATTGGCGAACCTCGAACATCGCTCAACTCTATACAGAAGCTGTGTTTTTACTGCTCAGTAGGGGTCTTAGGATCTGGACCTCCACTGATTGGAAATAGTATACAGCCCCCATTTTTTATTTTTCAAATAACAGGTACACTTTAAATTTGCAATTTAAAGATTTCCAAGTTAGTGTTCTGGAAAGGTGTAGCACTTGACAAACTGGCAGACATCGGGGATCTATTAAAATTGAGACCCACAGAGAATATGATTTTTGCACATTTTTCAACAGTAAAAACTTACTTATGGGATTTGAAATTCAGAAAAAAAGACATTTTAGTGAATAACCAGGCTGATGAGTCCTTTAATATGTTACATTCCAATTGCCAAGTTGAAAAGCTGTTATGCTGTTTAAATTGCTAGTCTGAGAAAAATCCATTATAGATCTTAGAACAGATTTTGCTATATGGAACGGAAAGGTCATTTTCACATAACGTTTCCCCTATCTGTATTTGACAAGGGGCAGACAGACATTTGGTTTAATTATGGAGCATTTTACATTATTCTTTTTCTACTTTCTATTACTATTTAAATGAAAATGACATACAAAGAATAGACAATTATTCTTGTTTGACTAGTTCAGCACCATAAGGTCTGTACTTTAGCTGAAAATATTCTAGGAAAGTATATTTTGTAAAATTACATTTTTTTATTGAAAACCAAGATTTGATATAATAAAGATTTGTTAAAGTGACATGCCTACCATGTACAGATTATACAGTACTATCATCACTGGTGGACACAGACAGAAAAGGGCCCCCGTGTAAGAACAGTCTATAGGCCCTTTTCAATCCAATAACTCATCAAAATTCACAATTCCACCTGTTTTGGAAGTAGAAATGGGCCCCCCAACCTCTTGAGCCCCTGTGCAGCTGCACAAGTTGTACCTATGATATGATCGCACTTGACTATCATAGTCTTGATGGCACTGGCACTATGGGTAACACAGTTGTAGCGTACCACAGGGCCTTAGGGTACTCATCACCGGGCCAGTGGTTCCTTGGGGTAGCTGTGACTGGCCTGACCCGGCTCCGTGACCCTGTGAGCTACATGTTAAACAAGAACAGCAAACAAACAGTACAGATGGGGATGGAATGAGGGTGACGGGCCCCTGGGAAACATGTCACCGGTTGCAGCGGTGACTGGGGTCTCGGCCTCCTCCGCCACCAACCCTTCCTTTGACTAGTCCTCTCCCAAGGGCAGTACTGGATGTAGAGTGGAGATGCTTCGCAGCGCCACCCACGGTATGCGGCCAGGAACTAGCCGCCAATGCACAGTCTCTCTCCGAGGCAGGTGTTGTGTGCAGCCGGGATGGTATCGCTCCCCACTGGCAGAGCGGGGTACCCCGAGAGGTTGGTGAGAACGGGGGCGGCAGTCTACGGGAGTGCAGGGCGGCGGCAGTTACTCACAGAGTCACCAAGTGCGGGTTCCAGTCACTTTATTTACTGGCTCAGGTGGTATCGCACCCCAAGTGCTAGTCCTCGAGACTCTGGTCGCTTCCTGGGCAGGTCAGAGGCTGGATCCGGTATGGTAATCTGAGATCTAAAAATCTCCACTTTTTCTGGTGACCTGCCACATATTTTGGGAGATTTAGAAAGTATAGGCTACTGTGACAGTTGGGCGCATTTACTAATATTGGTGTAGTGATGAACTGTATGATCGAAAGTAGTCCCAGTACTCTACACCAAGGCATGTCATAAGTTAGATCTATGCACCTGTCGTAAAATTAGGTAGGGTTGTGAGCAATGATGAAGGTGCATAACAAATCATAATTACACTAAACACTCTTCTTTTCAATGTAATTACTTATAACCTCTCTGCTGCAGAGGTATCAACCTAGTACAGCTCTTCATGGGGTGATATGAAGGAAACAAATTACAGAAAAAATGAGAGCAGTTTGTTAAGGGCGTGGTTGGGACCGAGGTTGCCGCTGCCATTAGCGCTTTACTGCAGCTGAATGCTTTGTGGCGCTGTAAACCATTCAACTGAAGTAAAATGTTGACAGCAGACGGCAGCGGTGGTCCCGTGCACTGGACGCAATCATGGAGGGGTCTATGTGCAAGAAGCAGGTAAGAAGACATTGCAAGAACAGAGGACAGGTGAGAATATTTTTTTGTGTGTGAGTGAACAACAGCATAATAGGTAACAAGAAGGGGACCAGAATAAGTACATTACTACAGGATGAGGCACAAGGATGGTGCACATTACTACAGAATGGGCACATTACTACAGGATGGGTCACATTACTACAGGATGGGGCACAAGGATGGGCAGATTACTACAAGATGGGGCATAAGGATGGGCACATTACTACAGGATGGGGTACTTACTACAGGTTGGGAACAAAGATGGGCACATTACTAAAGGATGTGGCACAAGGATGGGTAGATTACTACAGGATGCGGCATAAGGATGGGCACATTACTACAGGATGGGGCACAAGGATGGGCACATTACTACAGGATGGGGCACAAGGATGGGCACATTACTACAGGATGTGGCACAAGGATGGGTAGATTACTACAGGATGCGGCATAAGGATGGGCACATTACTACAGGATGGGGCACAAGGATGGGCACGTTACTATAGGATGGAACACATTACTACAGGAGACAAGGATGGGGCACATTACTACAAGGGGGGGACAAGGCTGGGGCACATTACATTTTACTGGTATCTATTTTTGAAATTTACCAGTAGCTGCTGCATTTCCCACCCTAGGCTTATACTTGAGTCAATAAGTTTTCCCAGTTTCTTGTGGTAAAATTAGAGGCCTCAGCTTATACTCGGGTCGGCTTACACTTGAGTATATGCGGTAATTAAAAGGGTCTGCTCAGGACACAAAAAATAAGCCATCACTGAGCCCCAGATTTTAAAGAATTTGAATGTTACAGGGCTCAGAAAATGGTGACAAAAGCGCAATTCTTATTTTTGTCAATTTTCTGCATTTTTGAATGGTGACAATTTGGGTTTTCAATGTCACCCAGGCCCCTTAAAGTAACTTCAAGTGTGAAGTGGTCCCTGAAAAAATTGGTTTGTAAATCTTGTTGGAAAAATTAGAAATTGCTGATAAATTTTGAACTCTTCTAACTTTCTAACAAATAAAAATGATGTTTTGAAAGCTGTGCAGATGTAAAGTAGACAAGTGGGAAAAGTTGTTTATTAAAGGGGTTATCCGGCTTATTTTGCTTTTTTTTATTATTTACACTATTGGGCTACATTAGGGCAGGTAAGTAGATAGTGAGCACTTACCTGCCCTGCTGTCAGCCCCTCTCCCCAGGCTCAGAGGGGTCATGTGACTGCTCCTGCTGTGATTTTGCTACTTCCGGTCATTTCATGTCAACATGGGCAGGACCATGTTGACATGCAAATCTACCACTGCATGTTGCCGCCCTGCTGGGCGGGTACAGTGCGATGAGCCTCGCCCCCCTCCCTGTTTGCTGCTATCTCTGCCCTGTATGTGTTGGACAAACACAGGGTTGCCCTCTCTGTCTAGGGCACCGTGAGCGCTGTTTGCACAACAGTGTCTTTAGCTCATTATGTTGTATGGTGCCCGGGCAACTGTGACCCCCCTCCCCCGTGCGCTGTCTCTGTGATGAATGCAGCCTCCCGTGCTCCTCGCTTCTGAATACAGTCAGAAGCAGGGATGTCACCTGACACCAGCGAACAACAGCACTGAGCTCTGTATAGGACACTGCAATCATCACAGCACGGAGAAGAGACAGCATGCTGCATGGGTGAGAAGGGAGAGGGAGCAGGGGGGGCAGAGAAGAGCGTGCACGGCTGACAGAGTGGGGGGCAGAGAAGAGAGTTCATGGGTGACACAGAAGGGGGGCCGAGATGAGAGTTCATGGGGGTGAGAGACAGGGGAGTGCTGGGGGGCAGAGGAGACAGTGCAGTAGGAGAGAAGAGAGTGCATGAGGGTGGAGTATGTATAATATATTATATAACTCCAGGTGTGTGTGTGTGTGTGTGTCTCCTATAGACTCACATTAGGGGCTATATATAATTTTCATTACATAGTATTCATTTATCTACAGGTGCTGGGGCAGTATACTGACAGGAGGGAATGTGTGTGCAGAGGGCGGGCAGAGGGTGTGGCTGGACACTGAGGCCGGGGGCGGTGCCAGCTGTGACTGTGGGTTTGGCAGTCAAACATGTCATGTTAGGTTGTGCTGAATGTAAACAAGGAGCTGCAGAGAATATAGTGAAAAATCAAGAGAAACAAAAGTTAGAAAACAAAAAAATAATGTAGGGGGTGTTTTATATGACAATACAGCACAGATTAACTTAATTGTTTTTTGGGAGTTTATGTCGGACAACTCCTTTAACTATTTTGAGTGACATATGTCTGATTTAAGGGCATAAAAATCAACATTTTGAAAATTGCTAAATTTAATGCCAAATTTCCAATATTTTCATAAATAAAAGCAAAAATATCATCCTAAAGGCCGCTTTATGTGACGCCCTGGGCAAGCCAGGGGTCACAGGTAATGACACCACCACACCCTACACCCTGGTTAGGAACACCAAAGCTAAACCTAAAATCCTTGTTGCCTTCCTCCAGGGGCTGATGTCTACACCAGGGGGTGGGCCAGGCAGTTGGCTCCACCCACCGAGGAGTTCACAGTCCTGGAGGCGGGAAAACCAGGCAGTTAGAGTTTGAGAGGGAAGTGGTAGAGGAGCAAGTGAGAGGAGTTGAAGTAGAAGAGAAAGTGACAGTTTGGAAAGCCTGAAGTTGGTCCGGGTGTATGCCCCGGACTAAGACAGCAAGGTTAGCAGACGGTGGTGACCGTCTGCAGTGGAGGCTGATCGGAGTTGCCGAAAGGACCGCAGACGGGTAGTGGCCCGGCGGTACCGGACCGGTACACAAGGAGAAGCCAGCACCAGTGGCAGGGGCCTTTCGGATCCCGGCAAGGCTAGGAGTCGCCGTGAATTTGCCAAATCCGTCAGTGAAGGGGACCTCCTGGGTCTCCAAACAACCAAGTCCCGATTGAAGGCAACAGTCCAACCGTATGCGAGAGACACCGCCACCGCCAAGGCACCAGTTTCTCAGGGCCAGCGCCTGCGGGCAAAGAGGGGCTCCTCCGGCCAAATATCCAGGTCGGGGAGTGGGTTACCGGTGGGAACCCATCGCTACCAACATTGACTTAGGTGCAGGAAAAGGGACAGTCACCGCTAACTACCGGGGAAAAGCAACAGCAGCCGTCCGTGGGAACCGTCTTTCCAGCCGTGTGTTTTACCGAGAACTGTGTCACCGTCTCAGGCTGAGTGAGTACCACCGTGCCGTGAGGCACAGCGCTGCCCCCGCGACCCTGCACCTCACCAAGCCCCGCATCGGGCCTGCCATCCCTCATTCCCCATCTCATCACTGGGCCCCGGGACAACCACCCCCTACCCACGGAGGGGAGAAATAACAACAAAGCTGCTCCCTGTCACCGCTACCGGGATACCCATACAGAGCAGCGGTGGTGTCCACCAAAATCACCACAACTGTGGGTGGTGTCACGGACAATATAAATCCCCAAAACCAACCCCTTTTCACTCACGGGTGAGGAGCGCCACTCGAGTCCCCGGGATCCGGCCCATCGCTCGAGCCACCGAGCAGCAGCAGGCCACAGCGGCAGCGGCGGCCGGACCCGAGCAGTAGGGAAAGCGCTGCGTCCCCTCCTCCACCCGCGACAACTTGGCATCACGAACAGGATCTTACCGCTCTGCCGTTGGGTAGAGGTGCGCCTTGTTACCGCCGGAGGTATCCGGCCAGAAAATTTCAGAAGCCGCCATCTTTGGCGCGAAAAGTTCCCGCTCGAGCGTCTTCTCGAGTAGTGGAGGCGCGAAGGCCAAAACCCCGCCCCGATAGAGGAGGGGCCGGAAAGAGGCTAAGGGGGACGAAATGGCGACTGGTCGCATGTAGCCGCGGCTATAAAGGCAGGGACGCCAGGACTCTGCGGCCATCTTGTTGCTAGTTCCTGGAGGGCGCGACTGCTAGGATGTCCGCTCCATCTAACAGCAGCGAAACCCCTGCGCCCGGCACAGCGGCGTGGGTGGAGGACCGGGCCGCCCCGCTGAATCAACGTCTGCAGGCCCGCATGCAGCTCCTCCTGGAGGAGTGGGAGGCCAACATGGCGGACGTGGTGGCTACTATGCGGAGATGCGAGGTGGAGAAAGATTTTGAGGAATTGGTAAGAAACCCACGTCCCTGTATTCCCGAGGGATCGGCCGCTGCGGCTGAGGGGCCCGGCCTACACCCGTTCACCCTGCTGTCTTCCCCGCTACCCGCGTTAGCCGCTGCCGCCCCGCCACTAGGCCCACTACCTGTCCAACCGGTAGCGGTACCCTGCCCGTCCGCCCAAGCGGACCGACCGGCTGCAGACGCCCTGCACAGCCCTGAACTGCTTCCCCAGAGGCCACCAGAACCGAAGCCCCTTACTGAAAATGTGCTGGAGGCCCCGGCAGTGATTGCACCGGGTTCCGTGCCCGAGCCCGGGACTGTGGCATGGATGAGGGCCAGAGTAGTTGCGTTCAACCAACGTCAACAGAGTCAGATCTTCCGGATGATGGAGCAGTGGACCGATGAGATGGAGATGCTGATTGCAGCTACCCCGATGTGCGGGGCGGGAACAGAGGTGACGGAGCCGACTGGTGACCCACGTCCCTATGTCCTACCAGGACCGGCCGCTGCGGCTGAGGGGCCCGGCCCAATCTCGATCCACGCCTCACCCGTACCGTTACTTCGGGAGTGCCTCAGTGTTGGCCAGCCTGACCTACTGCCCCACGCTACAGAGGAAGGAGCTGAGTAGCTGGATACTGAAAGCCAGGAGGCTGCGGCAGCTGGCGGCAACCCGCCTGACGCAGATACAAGTGACAGTGACTCCAGCGACTCCAGCGACTCCAGCTCTGGTGCTGAGCCCGCCCCTGAAGGTGAGGAGACAAGCGAGCGTCTCCGCTATGTGGGGGAACCGGTAGTTTATTACACCGCGAGAAATGGTGGGAATGGATACCGGGCGCCCATGTCACAGCAAGCCTATCACTGCATGTTTGATATGATGGTGGCAGAGGATCCAGCGGATGCTGAGGAATCAGAGTAAGGCAGCGGAGCACCATTGTCACCGTCCCCGTTGGGATCACCTGTGTGTGTTTAAAAGTTTTGAAAGTTATGAGAAAATGAGTGATCAACCGAAGTCTCATCTGATTGTACCGTGATTTGAAACCGGCCGTTGCCGGCTTTGTTGTCCCCGTGGGGACCATCCACAGTTTTTACATAGAAACTTCTATGAACAGGCCCGAGAACTTGCAGGGCAACCACAAATGTTAGTGGGATGTAAATAAAATGTTTTTTGTTGCAGCTAACCCTTACCGCCTCCGGAGAGGCAGGTTGGAGGGAGGGCCCGCAGTGGAGCAGGCTGGGGCCCAGCCACCACCGGAACCAGTGGCTACCCTCTGGAGGGGAAGGACAGATCCCGCTCGGGTAACTTGGTTCAGGACTGGGGTCAAGGGGTGCTGCCTGTTTCTTAGGGGCAGCATCAGGGCCAGGTTACTTGGGTGGGAGAGAGCGGCAGCAGCAACCATTTGAAATGTTACCGTAACGTTTAAGCAAAGTGCCTCCCGTTGTGGGATGAAGTTATTATGATTGTATTGTGTTTTTTATCTTTTCAGAAAAATAAAACCGGTGTTGGACGGGCAGCCCGCGGACGGTCTACATTTTGCTAAAGGGGAATGTGACGCCCTGGGCAAGCCAGGGGTCACAGGTAATGACACCACCACACCCTACACCCCGGTTAGGAACACCAAAGCTAAACCTAAAATCCTTGTTGCCTTCCTCCAGGGGCTGATGTCTACACCAGGGGGTGGGCCAGGCGGTTGGCTCCGCCCACCGAGGAGTTCACAGTCCTGGAGGCGCGAAAACCAGGCAGTTAGAGTTTGAGAGGGAAGTGGTAGAGGAGCAAGTGAGAGGAGTTGAAGTAGAAGAGAAAGTGACAGTTTGGAAAGCCTGAAGTTGGTCCGGGTGTGTGCCCCGGACTAAGACAGCAAGGTTAGCAGACGGTGGTGACCGTCTGCAGTGGAGGCTGATCGGAGTTGCCGAAAGGACCGCGGATGGGTAGTGGCCCGGCGGTACCGGACCGGTACACAAGGAGAAGCCAGCACCAGTGGCAGGGGCCTTTCGGATCCCGGCAAAGCTAGGAGTCGCCGTGAATTTGCCAAATCCGTCAGTGAAGGGGACCTCCTGGGTCTCCAAACAACCAAGTCCCGATTGAAGGCAACAGTCCAACCGTATGCGAGAGACACCGCCACCGCCAAGGCACCAGTTTCTCAGTGCCAGCGCCTGCGGGCAAAGAGGGGCTCCTCCGGCCCAATATCCAGGTCAGGGAGTGGGTTACCGGTGGGAACCCATCGCTACCAACATTGACTTAGGTGCAGGAAAAGGGACAGTCACCGCTAACTACCGGGGAAAAGCAACAGCAGCCGTCCGTGGGAACCGTCTTTCCAGCCGTGTGTTTTACCGAGAACTGTGTCACCGTCTCAGGCTGAGTGAGTACCACCGTGCCGTGAGGCACAGCGCTGCCCCCGCGACCCTGCACCTCACCAAGCCCCGCACCGGGCCTGCCATCCCTCATCCCCAATCTCATCACTGGGCCCCGGGACAACCACCCCCTACCCACGGAGGGGAGAAATAACAACAAAGCTGCTCCCTGTCACCGCTTCCGGGATACCCATACAGAGCAGCGGTGGTGTCCACCAAAATCACCACAACCGTGGGTGGCGTCACGGACAATATAAATCCCCAAAACCAACCCCTTTTCACTCATGGGCGAGGAGCGCCGCTCGAGTCCCCGGGATCCGGCCCATCGCTCGAGCCACCGAGCAGCAGCAGTAGGGAGAGCGCTGCGTCCCCTCCTCCGCCCGCGACATTTACACGCTGCAACATCGCTCAAGCGATCTCTTTGGGGTCACGGAATTTGTGACGCACATCCGGTCGCTTTAGCGATGTCTTTGCGTGTGACACCTATGAGCGATTTTGAATCGTCGCAAAAATGGTCAAAATTGCTCATCGGTGCATCGGCACATTCCCCCCCATTCTCGAATATCGCTGCTGCTCGGTGTACGAAGTAGTTCATTGCTCCTGCGGCAGCACACATCGCTATGTGTGACACCACAGGAACGAGGCACCTCATCTTACCTACGGCCGGCCGCAATGCGGAAGGAAGGAGGTGGGCGGGATGTTACATTCCGCTCATCTCCGCCCCTCCGCTTCTATTGGGCGGAGGTTCGGTGACGCTGCTGTGACGTCGCTGTGATGCTGAACGAACCGCCCCCCTTAGAAAGGAGGCGGTTCTCCGGTCACAGAGACGTTGCAGAGCAGGTATGTACATGTGACGCTGCCGTAGCGATAATGATAGCTACGGCAGCGATCACACGATATTGCATGTATGATGGGGGTGGGTGCTTTCGCGCTCGACATCGCTAGCAATTGCTAGCGATGTCGTAGTGTGTAAAGCGGCCTTAAGTTTACCACTGTCATGATGTACAGTTTTTTACAAAAAAAGAAGTCTCAGAATCACTGAGTTCAGTTGAAGCGTTACATTATAAATTGACACTGGTCAGAATTTAAACAAAGGTCCAATAATAAAGGTAAAAACAGGCTGGGGGAATGGGTTAAACAACATCAAATCCTGTCTATGTGCCCTGGTCCTTTCATATGAATTTTACAACAGCACAGAGAAACCACCTTTCTTTCTCCTCTTAGTTATGGAGGATTGGAAGTGGATTCTAGTGGCTCCAGTGAAGCTGTAATGAACTCCATGCCCAAGAGAGTTAAAGGGGTATTCCCATCTCCAAGACACTATCCCAATAAGTAGTAGATGTAATAGTAACAATTACCTCAAATTAGATTTGTAGTATAGTTCTTCTTAGCTATACAGTATCATTTACCTCATGTGCAGGGCATTACTGTCATGCACGGAGTTGGAGATGGCCGTATATAATGCGTGACAGACGCGAACAGACCAACGGGCGTCTGATGTACCACCAAAAACACCACAAAAAGGGGAACACACCGGGGTCACAATACAAAGGAGGTCCCTGCCACTAGTGAGAAGGGTGAGGGGGCACATCCTGAACTCACCTCAAGCTGACTCCTGAGCTCCCTAACGTCACTATACAAGTTCTTTCAACGTGTCGGCAAGCAGGATACCTGGGTCCCTCAACTGGCCGTAAACTCACCCTGTCTAGTGAGTAGGCCGACAAGTACTCGCCACTAAACTAATAAACATGGAGGGAAAGAAAACACAGATGGGGGAATAAATAAAAGGATACAAAGCACCAAACATCACAGTAGAAGACGTACTCTAAAGTAGCAGGTGGATGGGCAAATGACAAAACCTTAGCAGATCCTTCCACCAGGCTGGCCAAAGTAGTAATTATTCAAACAGCAGCAAGGTCTGCAGGGAAGGCTCCAGTATTTAACAATGGACATGGACCCAAAGCAGCAACGGCTGACCTGCCCTGCTCAGTGCTGTTGGCAACAAAACCTGAAATTAACTCATGAGATGCCAAAGGAAAGTAAACCTTGTTTAAATGAAGAGTCATGATTGAGATGGGAGGCTCCAGTCCTCAGGCTGTCACTAGTCTCAAAACAGCAGGGAGACGACTGTGACAATTACATTAGCTGAGGTATCTACATAGGGCGAACCTGCTGAACCAGCCAATCAAGCTGCATCAGTCCATATCGGTTTAGTCTACTATACCTGTCGTACCCACTGCTGCATCCATCCGTACTGTCCGTGCCTGCCACATCAGCCATCCCAGCTGCACCTGTCTTATCAGAGACTGTCAGTAGCTATACCCCTGTGGCCAGCTGTCACAGCTCCATGTCTTTCTGAGCGGCACCTGGTTGCTATCAGCAGCCAAAGCCACCCTCACTATCAGAGGCTCTGGTGAATACGAGGTGTGCTCCAAAGTCACGCCCCTCAGGTATACTGTGTGCTGCGGCCATTCCTTGCTCGCAACCACCAGCATTACAGTGCTCCTTCCCTTCTGAGCCTTCCACTGTGGCTGAAAACTAGTCCTTGATTTTCCTGATTACATGTAAGGTATTGGTGCACTCAGGAGAAATTCCAAAGCAAACAATGTGGACCATTTTTTTTCTATTAGTCATTTTAAAAATTAAAAATTTGAGGCTAAAATGGTATAAAATTTTGTGAGGCACATATGGTGTCAATTGCTCACTGCACTCCTAGATAAATTCATTGAGGGGTGTATTTTTCAAAATGGGGTCACTTATGGGGGTCTGCTTTATTAACATCTCAAGAACTTTGCTAATGTGACATAGCACCTTCAAACCATTCCAGAACTAGCTCTCTTCTGTGTTTACATTGTGCCTCAAAAGTAGTTTTGAACCAGATATGGAATATTGGTGTATGTAGAAAAATATTACACAACAAATTGCATTGTCCATTTTCCTGTGTTACCCCTATCATCATTAAAAGCTTGAGGCAAAGCACCCTTTTTGTGGGAAAAATGTATGTTTTCATCTTCATGGCTCAACGTTAAAAAATTATGTGAAGCACCTGTGGGTTAAAGGTGCTTATTACATTATTAAATAAATTCCTTCAGGGGTGAAGTTTCCAAAATGGGGTCACTTTTCGGGTTGGGGGTTTCCACTGTTCAGGCATATCAGAGGCTCAGCAAATGCGACGTGGCATTCGTTATCTGTGTCAGCCAGTTTTTCACTCCAAAAGTCAAATAGCGGTCCTTCCCATCTGGGCCCTGCCATGCACCCAAATAGTAGTTTTCAACCCCACATAGGGTAATAGCGTACTCTGGAGAAATTGCCCAACTAATTCTACAGTCCAATTTCTCCTGTTACCCTTGTGAAAATTAAAAATTTGGGGCAAAAGCAACATTATTGTGGAAAAAATGTCCTCTTCACTGTCATGGCTTAACGTGTACGATTCTGTGAAGCATCTGTGGGTTCAAGGTGCTCACCACACTTCTAAATAAATTCCTTGAGGGGTGCAGTTTCCAAAATGGGGTCACTTGTGGTGGGTTTCCACTGTATGCACAAACAGTAGTTTTCCACCACATATGGGGTATTGGCGTACTCTGGAGAAATTGAACAACAAATTGTATTGTCCATTTACTCCTGTTACTCTTATGAAATTGCAAAATTTGAGGCTAAAGCAATTTGGGGGGGGGGGGGGAAGTAAAATTTTCATTTTTATTCTTCCATATGGTTTTAATTCCTGTTAAGCACCTAAAGTCTTCATACATTTCTTGAATGTAGTTTTGAGCAGTTTAAGGGTGCAGTTTTTAAAATTGTCATTTTGTAGTATTTTTGTCATAAAAGCCCCTCAAAAGTCACTTCAAATGTGATATGGTCCCTAAGAAAACAGGTTTTGTTAATTTTGTTGGAAAAATGAGAAATTGCTGATAAACCTTTAACCCTTCTAACTTCCTAAAAAAAAAAATATGTTTCAAAAATGATGCTGATATAAAGTAGATGTTTTGGAAAATGTTATTGATTTACTATTTTGTGTGACATAGCTCTCTGGTTCAATGGCATAAAAATGCAGTTTGAAAATTGTGAAATTTTGTAAATGTTGCCAAAATGCCAATAGTTTCACAAATAAACAATCTGGATCAACATGTTAAGCTATGGGTTGAACTCGATGGACTTAAGTCTATCTTCAACATTAAAAAAACTATGAAAGTATAATTTTGACCTAAATTTACCACTGACATGAAGTACATTCAGGATTCGTTGAAGCATTTCAGATTTATTACTGCATAAAGTGTACTGGTCAGAATTGTAAAATTTGGCCTTTTATCACACGGTGTTTGACTCTAACTCGCCAAGTGTCATGGCAGTATCTGACGCTGTACACACTGCAGACACTCCGCCACTCCTCACTATGCCTCCTTTGGTGCTTCTGAGTTACACAGACAGCTGTCGACCAGCTGTGTTTTCATTATTGATTGGGCTTACAAGAGTTAATTTCTGCTAGCCTGGTGGTTACTTCTTAGATCACATGTTGTGGGAGACCGATCAGTCATTCACCACCTTTTTAAGATGGAGAAGCCTGTCTTCCCTTGGCGACTATAGCTTTAGCTCCATCGGTTCATGTGCTGTTGTATCCCAATCCTGCTGGTGATTGTTTTGCTTTGTGCGTGGAGTTGTTGTTGAGTTCTCTCGTCAACTCGTTGTTTCATCTCTGCTCTTACTTTCCTCCTTATCACTTGTTGTCTAACACCTCTGTGTAAGCAAGTTTTGGTTTCCCCTGTTTGCCCTTATCTGTGGGTTTTAGCACTACTTTCCCGGCCCTCCCTTGGTGTAACACCTGCCTGGAACCACAGACTCAGACTGGCTGTAATGGACAATGAGAAGGAGAAGACCTCGCATCACCTCCTGTCATAGGTGCTCAGGAGAAAAATATATAACAGTCAATAGAGGTTAACTCCGGCACACTATTAATTTCCCATAGAATAAAGGAACGCAGTAGTTGGATAAAAAATCCTTTTCTTTTATTTTGTTAGTGTCACACGTGAAAAAAGTGCTGTACAATTGTCCGCCAGGTGTCGACGTTTCGGCTAACAAGCCTTCATCAGGTCGGACAGACTTAACCTTAAACTGGAATCATAATCCGGTAAGTATGTAAGTAGCTGTGAGAACACATACAGAGACTGCCTGTATAGGGTCCCTGGGAATGCCGGCATATAGGATCACATCCTATAAGGGTACATTGGACGCAGGAAAGGAGTCTTGGCAGTCATGTGTGACTCTTGTTTGAAGTGGCCGGAGATGTTTATAATCGTAGGAGTATCAGGAAGAAGGCAGCTCCTTCAGAATGACACCAAGGCCCAGGGTTCAGGCTTGGGATCAAGATAAGGGCTCGGCTGTTATTGAAGCTGTGGTTTCTATGGTGTAGCTTGGATGAAGGTTCGCTGGCTAGAGGAAATACTGTGGATATATATAAGGCGTGTGGAACTTGGGTCCAGGGTTCGCGCTCGAAGTCAGGGTAATATGCCTGATAATTGCTAGTGACTTCTGTATTAAAGCCTGGAGAGAGGTACGTTGGGCATGGAGAAAGTCAGAGGCAGCAAGAACCTGTGGTGCCGCAGAGCCAAATCGCGTGTCCTGTGGAATCCCACAAGTACATACAACAGAGAGAATTAAAAGGGTGTGGTGTCTCCCCATTGGCTGCAGCTGAATGGTGGTAACATCAGCTGGAAGACACATGCCACCTACAGTCAGCCAGTGGTACTGCAGGTCTCAGGGAAGCCTAGCTTAGTGGATGAGCAGAGCCTGTGCCCACCAGAGCCATTGGCATCAACTCCTCTCCTATCACCAGCGCTATTCACAGCCGGGACACGGCGTCGCCTGGTGATCGAAGGAGAATTCGCAGGAGCGGACTCTGGTGGGGGCGTGAAATCTGGCTTGAGGAAGAGGGGGTATTAGATCAGGGCTGTACAGGAGCAGGGTAAGGAAAGCAGCCCAGACATCGTCACCATCAGACGTATGGATCAGGGACAGACAGGGCCCCCCTAGCCTAAGTGCCAGTTAGGAGCCCTGATCCCCGGTTATCCCATCACACCCCTTGGTACCTTGTCAGGAAAGTGAAAACAGGTTTCACTAGTAAGTGGTTAAATAAAAAAAAAATCCTCATGGCTATGTTGAGAAAAAATTAAAAAAGTTATGGCTCCTGAAACATGACAATATGAAAGTAAAAAAAAATTGTCTGACATGAAGGTCAAAACCGGCTATGACCCCAAGCGGTTTATAATAGGAGTGCGGAGGAAATCAACCAGTTGACCCACCAGTCAGGTAAATGGCCTATTCCTTGCATTACAGTGAAATGTACTGTGACATTTGTATGTCTTGATCCCTATGTCACTGGGTACCATAGCCTGACAGTCTTCATGAAAACCAATATTCATGTCAGCGTTACAATCATGTGAAACATGCAGTTCTCAATGGTCAAGATACATTTTTATAGAGCGTAACGCCAGGTACTTATTCTACCAGTCCTAACATAACATGAAGAAGATTCTCAATGAAAGTGTGATGTCTTCCTATAAAATACAGGGCAGGAGTGATACACATGAAATGCTTTGCAATTGTGGAGTTTAAGCTTCCAAATCGGTCAATGTATACTTTGTTGTGGCAATAAAATGCATAAAATATATATGCAATTCACAGGTGTAATACCGAAGCAGTGAAAAAGCAAAATAGCGCTCACATTTATATATCAGCTCTACAGAGCAGCTTGCGGGTTGCATTAGAAATTTACTATGGTGCATAAAGCAATATATAACTAACCAGTATATCTCTAAATGCAAATCTGGAGCCATCCACCTGAGATTCACCATAGACAAAGCCGTGTGAAAAGTTCAGGCAGTCTCCATATTCTCCTCAATAACTATTTAAGTAGATGGAAATTCCTGATTTGCTAATGATGATTTTATGTGCTCGCTAAGTGTACGTTTAATGGCTACTGAGCTGTTATGGGAGCAATCTCTACCTATAAAGTTTACTTGCCCTTCTGTTTGAGGAAAAAAAGTGTCCTCAAGATGCCACTTATTGTATCTAAGAACAGTTACATTGGAAGGCAACTAAAAAGTGCGGGGAAGACTGAAACATTGAAGAAAAACATATTCCTATTATTGCTTCTATGAACTTCGTGATCAGATGCTTAATATTTTACTAGTTTTATTATTTATTGCAGTCATGATTAAATTGGGGTTAGTTAGTTTTGAAAAAGGAATGCTTATTGTAACCTATATAGACAAAACTCAACTGATCCTAATTGTGGGAATGTAGCCTTAAAGGGAATCTGTCACCAGGTTTTTACCACCTAATCTGAGATCAGCATAATGTATAGACAGAAATCCCGATTAGTTTCACACTTGCGTTGGACAGGATCCGTAGCATTGCGTTGTGTGATGCATGCAACGGATGCGTTGCATATAGTGGCACAACGCATGCTACAGATCGTACAAAATAACGCAATCCGTTGTAGGTTTTTTTCCTTGACTTTACACATCTGAGCATGCGCAGTTGTGTAAAGACAGCTGCGTTAACGGAATCCGTCAAATGACGGATTCTAACGGAATCCGCCACCATAGGCGTCCATTATAAAAACAACGGATGCCGATGGAATCCTGCAGGTTGCGTTTTTTTGACACTCCGCCAAGTGCAGAAAAACACTACATGCAGCGTTCCATCCGCCCGACGCTCACTGATGGTCAGCGTCAAAAAAACTGATGCGCTGCGGGGCGGATGCAATGCAAGACCATCCGTTGCTATACGTAGCTAATAGAAGTCTATGAGGAATATAACAGTTTCCTCTAACGGTTACCGTAATTCCTCAAGGCTGCGGATAGCAAAGGATCCCGTCCAATGCAAGTGTGAAACTAGCCTGCATAGTGTAGATTTGATAAAAGGACTATTTGGCCTGCTGCCAGGTAGTTCAGCATTTTCATGAGTTCTGTATAACCCCACCCCCAGCACTGATTACAATGTACACAGAAAACTGCCAATCAGTGTTGTGGGTGGGGTTATGAGGCTCCACATTAAAAAAAACTGCTAGATCGGCAGCAAACATTGATTTTATCAAAATGACAGCAAACTAATCAGTAAGCTTACAATGTAAGCTCCCACATAAACTTCAATATACAGCATGAGCCCACACAGGCTCATAAATACAGTAGAAACCCGCACATAGCCTCCTGTATACATTATGAGCCCCACATAGCCTCCTACAGTGGGTACGGAAAATATTCAGACCCCTTTAATTATTTTCACTCTGTTTCATTGCAGCCATTTGGTAAATTCAAAAAAGTTCATTTTTTTCCTCATTAATGTACACTCTGCACCCCATCTTGAAAGAAAAAAACAGAAATGTAGAAATTTTTAAAAAAAGAAAAACTGAAATATCTCATGGTCATAAGTATTCAGACCCTTTGCTCAGTATGTAGTAGAAGCAACCTTTTGATCTAGTACAGCCATGAGACTTCTTGGGAATGATGCAACAAGTTTTCCACACTTACCGCTCCTCTTCCAGCACTATTAGGCCCCTTTCACACGTCAGTGATTCTGGGACGTTTGTGCTTTTTTTTCTACGTACCAGAATCACTGACATACGCAGACCCATTATAATGAATGGGTCTGCTCACACGTCAGTGATTTGTCACTGCACGTGTCTCCGTGCAGCGTACCCGCGTGTGCGTGATTGCTGCACGGAGACATGTCCATTTTTTTCTGGCATCACTGATGTTCCACGGACCACGCAGTGGTGTGGTCCGTGAAACACGTGCCAGAAAAAAACGTGCATTTAAAATAATAAACATTTTAACTCACCCGGCGTCCAGCGATGTCCTCTGCAGCCCGTTCTCCCTGCTCCTTCTGTGCCGGCTGATTACTGTCGCGCATATTCATTATGCGCGACACAGCCGACCCGGAAGCAGCTGCTGCGGGGGTCACCGCCGGCCGGATGCTGCATCGCGGGAGCGATCAGCACCATGGACAGCGGGAGCGGGCGCAGGTGAGTTGATTTCTAAGTGCAATCACGGGCCACGGATAACGGAGCCCGGATTGCACTTAGACAACCCACGTGTGCCGTGATTCACGGCACACGCAGGGACATGTGCGTGTTTTACACACCAGTGAAAAACGTCACTGTTTTTCACTGACGTGTGAAACGGGCCTTAGGATCTCCTTTCAGTCTCTGTGCTTCCTCTTCCGGCCAGACGTGCCAGGTGATTTAAATCCAGACAAAATGAAAAAAGACATGGAGATCGGTAAGGTTGATCATGTTTTAGTTTATTTTTGAGGGATTTGGGCAGTTGAGCTCCTTCAATAGGGAAAATCGAGTAAATTAAAAAATCTCTGATGAAATGTCATTTTTACATAAGGGTAGTTAAAGTCCAAGCTGTGAAAGGTGTCTCATTAATAATGGTGACAACGAGACAAATTGTGCTGCTGTATTTGTTTATATGAGTTGTGCTGTCACCGACATATTATATTTTACAATGACAAAGGTGAGGTCCATGCTCCTTGGCTTTATATACAGGGACCACATATTTTGTAGAAGGAGCTTGAATGAGAAGCGTAGAATATAACATCTGCTGTTTAATTATCACAACTGTTTGAACAGCCTTGAACTGTACTAAAAAGAGGAAAGAATGAGCATGAGTCATAAGTGATCAGCGCAGCTATAAAACTCCACACTATTAATCAAAAGGCTACTATTTAGTCAAATATAATCCTGCCAAGAGACTGCCGAGCAGATGGAGGATCGGATTACTTTTTAAAACAAAGCAAGGATGAAGCATATTTTAACTGAGCAAATTTGGTCTTCTGCTATCCAAAAATGAATGAAAATGTCCATACACGCTGAATACAATATGTCCAGCCTGGGATGATACATTTTATGATTTAATTAGAGATAAAATAGATTGAAATATGTTAACTGATTGAATAAATGACCTACTTAAAGGGGTTGTCCAGTCGCAACATAGTGCCCCCCTGCACAGGACCTCCCTTTTGTTCCCCCTATGTAAAAGAGTATCCTCAAAAGTTAAATATATTACAGCAGTGACAATGTCTCCCAAGTGACCTCTACAGTAATTATATGCCTTACTTACCACCATAAACTAATAACGTGTGTTCCTCATTCTGGCCTCCATACAGTAATTATTTCACCTATCCTGACCCCTTCCTAGAATAATGTCCTCAGTCATGGGCCTTTTTATTTAATAATGTCCCCTATCCTGTTCTCCATCTTGGGCCCCTTCTTCAAATAATATTAATAACATCCTCCATCCTGACCCCATTCTGTAATGTAATAATATACTCCATCCTGGGTCCCTTTCTGTAATAATGTTCTCCATCCTGACCCCTTTATTTAATAATATCCCTATCCAGGGGAGCTCCTTTATTACAGGATAGGGGACATTATTAAATAATGTCCTCCATCCTGGGCCCCTTGTTGTAATGTCCTCCATCCTGGCCCTTTTCTATAATAATGTCCTCCATTTTGGGCCCCTAAGCTCCTCCATCTTGGGTTTCTATGTTCTCCATCCTGGGCCTCTATTCTTCTTACCTGACCGCTGCCTCGCAGTGACTAGTGTGCTATTCGGCATGATCTATAAAAGGGCTACCAGCCTATCAGAGGACAGCAGCTGACATCAGCTCACCCATTGCAGGCAGCATCTGGCAATGTTACTGCCAAGCATCTTTTGACACAGGTGCGCAGACATCAGCTGCTGGCTATCACGCTCCCAGGATCCCGGCACTGCCCGTCACTCACCGGTCCGGGACTCAGCTGCGGGTCCCCCTGCATCTCCTCCGCTCTCTCCCCTGCGTCGTGTGTTGATCTCCGGTGCTCAGGTCTCGCACATGCGCACTAGGGCATGGGCGAGCTCACTCACCTCTTCTTAAAGGGCCAGCGTCACTGAAACAGGATAAGGCTGATTACAGGTGCAAGGTATATAAGACTTCTTTTTGCTTGTGGGCGGTGCCTGTTCAACATGTTCTTGTAGTTTATCTCTTGCACTAGATGTTCAGGTCCCTCTGTGCTTTGTACCCAGGTTAACCCTATCTCTGCCCACGGTGTCCGACTGCCAACCTGAGTGTGTCCAGCCTGCCGCTTCCCTGGAGTTGCCCCGTTGACTATCAGCTGTGGATCCCGTCATCTTCCGTCAGCCTGTACCCATCACCGGTTCTGGATTCCATCTGGCCACATCAGCCTGCACTCCTTGCTGGACCCGGACTCCGTCTGCTGTTTCCACTCGGCACCTGTACCTGGTTCCTGTCATCCGTCCTGCCCACGGCTACCGTTGGAATAGTCGCTATCTCCAGTACGGACATCTGAAGGACGCGAAACCCGAACTCGC
The DNA here is from genome assembly GCF_048569485.1 of Anomaloglossus baeobatrachus. Classification (NCBI taxonomy): domain Eukaryota; kingdom Metazoa; phylum Chordata; class Amphibia; order Anura; family Aromobatidae; genus Anomaloglossus; species Anomaloglossus baeobatrachus. The sequence continues at coordinate 79,603,870 of NC_134356.1, forward strand.
TTGTGTCCCGGCTGCTGTGCATCTAGGCCATCTGGGGAGGCCGCCAGACCATCCCTGTATAGGGGTTCGCTCCTGGTTGTCTCTCTGGGGGAGTCCGGTGCACGGTCCAGTGGATCCACCTCTGGACTGAACGTTACACTGGCTTTTGATATAAGCCAGTGGCCATTTTAACTGTTACGGTGCAGGAAACTGTTGGCTTTCTGCACCGCAATGGATTTCAACTGATTGTGTATCCGAGGATGCACATTCAGCGGAAGCCAGCGCAATTACCAGCAGGCCTCCTTTATGTACTGCTCGGGGACCACCAAGGACATGGGACCCATTAGGAAATCCTCCAGTATCCCGCCTGGTCTATCCAACCCTGACTACAACCTCCACACAGTATCATCGCCCCTGAAGCCCATCCCCTAATCACTATGATGGTGTCACTCAGAGTTTTGCACAAAACTCGCCAATTGTCATGGTGGTATCAGATGCTGTTCACATTACAGATCCTGACACTCCACCCTATGGTTTCTCTGATGTTTCTGAGTTACACAGTGTGACAGGGTATGCGACAGAGCAGTAAGGAACACCAGACCAAGGAACAATCCAAGAAGATTTAATGAGACAGGGAGCATAAAAAATCCAATAATAAAATGGTTCTTTAGAGTCCACACAAAGGAAATAAGTCCGGGGCAATCCGACGCCAAGGAGAATGCAACAGCCCTCAGATGAGTTCCTTAAGTCCGATAGCGTGGCTGAGACAACACAATCCCACGTGGCCACTGATCTCCAGTCTGCAACAGTCCATACACATTCTCTATGATCCAGCCTCAGCTATAGGTCCTCATCCTTCTCCAGCCGATATCCAACTAACTGCTCTAACATGTTCTTCTCTCCTGGGATCAGCCCCTTAGGTGGGCACACCTCCCCCTGGCCATTTGATGCATGAATAGACTTTAGACTGCTGGCTCTGTTCTGTTTACCAAGTTGTAGATTGGAGAAGTCCCATGCTGAGAAGAACAATATATATATATGCAACCCCCACCAAATCAATAACAATAGCTACTGCTGAAGCCTGATTGCAATATGATACAGGCTGGGGGGAAGGTATGGTCACTTACATCCCAAGACATAGTATTACAGCAAATACAGTGAGAAGGTAAAATACATCACATGGCATCTTATACAAAAAATATGGGATGGAGAAAACTACATACATCATGACAATTCCTTCCCCTCCCAACCTGTGCACGTACTAGGGACCTCTACAGGTCGCTGGTTAAGTACACGCAGGCATGGCTGACAGGACTCAAGGCTCCTCTTGCCTGGACAGTCCATCTGCATTTTGGGTGTTGGCTCCAGGTTCTTTAGTGTATGGTGAAGATGTAGGGTTGAATGTTCGGGTCCAGTTTATATCCTCCTTCACTTAAACTCTGCTTCCTGCACCCACAAATCGGCATTGTATATCTCCCACATTATTGCCTAGGAGTATGTCTGCAGGAAGGCCGCTCATCACACCGATTATGCATTGTTTTGCCCCAAAGCCATAATCCAGGGTCACACTCGCTCTTGGAATGTATCTTTGAGTACCTCCAGCCAATTCAATGGCAATTCCTGGTCCCTGTTGAATTGCTTCTGGTTGAATTACTCGGGGATCTGCGATGGTGAGAAAAGCCCCAGTGTCACGAAAGCCAACAACTTTTTGGTCATCGAGCACAACCTCCTGTAGATGTTTATGCTGAAGATCAGAAGAACGGGCGGCTGTGGCTCGCAACCCATAGACTCCTGGTAGGGAAGTCAACATATCAGAGTCACTTGGCAAATCATCAGGGCCTGAATCCAGCTCTTCTCCTACTGAGGGTGTCTGTAGATAATGGACAGGCAAAGGTGGTCTGCAGCTGTTCTGCCTTTGAACACCTGGACAGTGAGCTTGCAGATGCCCAGGATGCCCACAACCATAACATCTGCGCTGCGTCTCACTCCTTCCAGTTTGCCTTCTGGAGAAGTAGGTAGGAGGCCTTGGTGACTGATAGGGAGGTGCAGGTGCTGGAGGTGGTTGTCGATTTGGAGGATGACTCCACGGGATAGATGGGCATGTGGCCTGCAGATGCCCGGGATGCCCACAGCTATAACATCTTCGCTCTTCTACTTTCTCTCCTCGTCGCATTCCAGAAAATGTGGTCGAAGCAACTGGAGGCACATACACACGGGTATCCACATGAGGTGGTGATCTAGGAGGTTGAGGAACATTGGGCACTGAAAGACAAGGAACCTCTGGAGTTGAGGTGCTGGTCATTTTTGCTCCCTCTGCTAGTAGCTTCTTCCACTGAGGCTTGATAGTGAGCACCTCATCAGCTAGAGCAGCAGCTTGTTCCACTGTCTCTGGTCTCCTCTCACGCACCCATTCCCGGATCTCAGTAGGGCACTTGGCATAAAACTGTTCTTTTAGGATGACCTGGAGGAAGGTCTGCTAAGTTAAGGCCCCCTCTCCCTTCAGCCAGCGATGGTATACTTTTTTCAGTCTGTGGGCATACATTTTGAAACACACTTCCCCATCACAGGCTAACGTACGGAACTGAGTCCTGTAAGTGTCTGGCGTTACAGCATAATGTTCTAGAATAGTCTGTTTAATATCCGCATACTCACAGTTCCACCGAGGGTCCATAGCTCTATAGGCTGCAGCAGCTCCACCCTCTAAGAGCCCAACCAGATGCCGGACGCGCTCCCTTTCTGGGACTTCCATTAATCGACACTGATGCTCAAAGTCCTGGAAGAAGCCCTCAATGTCACCAGCAGCCTCATTAAACTGCTTGAAGTCTTTGCGAGACACCCTGGGAAGTTCCCTTATGATGGGTGCTGGGGTTACAGTCTGTCTGGAACCTCTCGCGGCTTCCACAGCGAGCTGCTTATCCAGCAATGCCATCTCCTCCATCCTGCGCTCCTTCTCTTTAGCTCCACGCATGACCTCCATCTTATATTCTATGGTGGTTTCCTCTCCCAGCAAGGCCATCTCCTCCTCGTACCACACAACCCATTGACTTTTTTGGGTATTCACCTCCGGCTCCCGTCTTTGCTCCCCTTGCTGTGGAAATTGTTCCTCGGTGCCATCTTGCAGGCAAGCGTTTTCCAATGCCTCAATTAGTTGCTCCTTAGAGAGTCCTTTGTAGCCGACACCTAATTCACGGGCCTTTGTTTGTAGGCTCACCACAGTCCAGTTCCTGTATCCTGAGGTTCTGGTTTCAGACGTTGATTGGCCGTTGTCCTCCATTTCTTCTGCTCTGATCCCACTGCTGCCACCAGTTTGTGACGGGGTATGCGACAGAGCAGTAAGGGACACCAGGCCAAGGAACAATCCAAGAAGATTTAATGAGACAGGGAGCATAAAAAATCCAATAATAAAATGGTTCTTTAGAGTCCACACAAAGGAAATAGGTCCGGGGCAATCCGACGCCAAGGAGAATGCAACAGTCCTCAGATGAGTTCCTTAAGTCCGATAGCGTGGCTGAGACAACACAATCCCACGTGGCCACTGATCTCCAGTCTGCAACAGTCCATACACATTCTCTATGATCCAGCCTCAGCTATAGGTCCTCATCCTTCTCCAGCCGATATCCAACTAACTGCTCTAACATGTTCTTCTCTCCTGGGATCAGCCCCTTAGGTGGGCACACCTCCCCCTGGCCATTTGATGCATGAATAGACTTTAGACTGCTGGCTCTGTTCTGTTTACCAAGTTGTAGATTGGAGAAGTCCCATGCTGAGAAGAACAATATATATATATGCAACCCCCACCAAATCAATAACAATAGCTACTGCTGAAGCCTGATTGCAATATGATACAGGCTGGGGGGAAGGTATGGTCACTTACATCCCAAGACATAGTATTACAGCAAATACAGTGAGAAGGTAAAATACATCACATGGCATCTTATACAAAAAATATGGGATGGAGAAAACTACATACATCATGACAATTCCTTCCCCTCCCAACCTGTGCACGTACTAGGGACCTCTACAGGTCGCTGGTTAAGTACACGCAGGCATGGCTGACAGGACTCAAGGCTCCTCTTGCCTGGACAGTCCATCTGCATTTTGGGTGTTGGCTCCAGGTTCTTTAGTGTATGGTGAAGATGTAGGGTTGAATGTTCGGGTCCAGTTTATATCCTCCTTCACTTAAACTCTGCTTCCTGCACCCACAAATCGGCATTGTATATCTCCCACATTATTGCCTAGGAGTATGTCTGCAGGAAGGCCGCTCATCACACCGATTATGCATTGTTTTGCCCCAAAGCCATAATCCAGGGTCACACTCGCTCTTGGAATGTATCTTTGAGTACCTCCAGCCAATTCAATGGCAATTCCTGGTCCCTGTTGAATTGCTTCTGGTTGAATTACTCGGGGATCTGCGATGGTGAGAAAAGCCCCAGTGTCACGAAAGCCAACAACTTTTTGGTCATCGAGCACAACCTCCTGTAGATGTTTATGCTGAAGATCAGAAGAACGGGCGGCTGTGGCTCGCAACCCATAGACTCCTGGTAGGGAAGTCAACATATCAGAGTCACTTGGCAAATCATCAGGGCCTGAATCCAGCTCTTCTCCTACTGAGGGTGTCTGTAGATAATGGACAGGCAAAGGTGGTCTGCAGCTGTTCTGCCTTTGAACACCTGGACAGTGAGCTTGCAGATGCCCAGGATGCCCACAACCATAACATCTGCGCTGCGTCTCACTCCTTCCAGTTTGCCTTCTGGAGAAGTAGGTAGGAGGCCTTGGTGACTGATAGGGAGGTGCAGGTGCTGGAGGTGGTTGTCGATTTGGAGGATGACTCCACGGGATAGATGGGCATGTGGCCTGCAGATGCCCGGGATGCCCACAGCTATAACATCTTCGCTCTTCTACTTTCTCTCCTCGTCGCATTCCAGAAAATGTGGTCGAAGCAACTGGAGGCACATACACACGGGTATCCACATGAGGTGGTGATCTAGGAGGTTGAGGAACATTGGGCACTGAAAGACAAGGAACCTCTGGAGTTGAGGTGCTGGTCATTTTTGCTCCCTCTGCTAGTAGCTTCTTCCACTGAGGCTTGATAGTGAGCACCTCATCAGCTAGAGCAGCAGCTTGTTCCACTGTCTCTGGTCTCCTCTCACGCACCCATTCCCGGATCTCAGTAGGGCACTTGGCATAAAACTGTTCTTTTAGGATGACCTGGAGGAAGGTCTGCTAAGTTAAGGCCCCCTCTCCCTTCAGCCAGCGATGGTATACTTTTTTCAGTCTGTGGGCATACATTTTGAAACACACTTCCCCATCACAGGCTAACGTACGGAACTGAGTCCTGTAAGTGTCTGGCGTTACAGCATAATGTTCTAGAATAGTCTGTTTAATATCCGCATACTCACAGTTCCACCGAGGGTCCATAGCTCTATAGGCTGCAGCAGCTCCACCCTCTAAGAGCCCAACCAGATGCCGGACGCGCTCCCTTTCTGGGACTTCCATTAATCGACACTGATGCTCAAAGTCCTGGAAGAAGCCCTCAATGTCACCAGCAGCCTCATTAAACTGCTTGAAGTCTTTGCGAGACACCCTGGGAAGTTCCCTTATGATGGGTGCTGGGGTTACAGTCTGTCTGGAACCTCTCGCGGCTTCCACAGCGAGCTGCTTATCCAGCAATGCCATCTCCTCCATCCTGCGCTCCTTCTCTTTAGCTCCACGCATGACCTCCATCTTATATTCTATGGTGGTTTCCTCTCCCAGCAAGGCCATCTCCTCCTCGTACCACACAACCCATTGACTTTTTTGGGTATTCACCTCCGGCTCCCGTCTTTGCTCCCCTTGCTGTGGAAATTGTTCCTCGGTGCCATCTTGCAGGCAAGCGTTTTCCAATGCCTCAATTAGTTGCTCCTTAGAGAGTCCTTTGTAGCCGACACCTAATTCACGGGCCTTTGTTTGTAGGCTCACCACAGTCCAGTTCCTGTATCCTGAGGTTCTGGTTTCAGACGTTGATTGGCCGTTGTCCTCCATTTCTTCTGCTCTGATCCCACTGCTGCCACCAGTTTGTGACGGGGTATGCGACAGAGCAGTAAGGGACACCAGGCCAAGGAACAATCCAAGAAGATTTAATGAGACAGGGAGCATAAAAAATCCAATAATAAAATGGTTCTTTAGAGTCCACACAAAGGAAATAGGTCCGGGGCAATCCGACGCCAAGGAGAATGCAACAGTCCTCAGATGAGTTCCTTAAGTCCGATAGCGTGGCTGAGACAACACAATCCCACGTGGCCACTGATCTCCAGTCTGCAACAGTCCATACACATTCTCTATGATCCAGCCTCAGCTATAGGTCCTCATCCTTCTCCAGCCGATATCCAACTAACTGCTCTAACATGTTCTTCTCTCCTGGGATCAGCCCCTTAGGTGGGCACACCTCCCCCTGGCCATTTGATGCATGAATAGACTTTAGACTGCTGGCTCTGTTCTGTTTACCAAGTTGTAGATTGGAGAGGTCCCATGCTGAGAAGAACAATATATATATGCAACCCCCACCAAATCAATGACAATAGCTACTGCTGAAGCCTGATTGCAATATGATACAGGCTGGGGGGAAGGTATGGTCACTTACATCCCAAGACATAGTATTACAGCAAATACAGTGAGAAGGTAAAATACATCACACACAGGCAGGCTCGGGTGTCGACCAGCTGTGAGCTCATTCATGGTAAGGCTAGCAAGAGTTAAGGTACCGTCACACTAAGCAACTTACCAGCGATCCCAACAACGATAGGGATCGCTGGTAAGTTGCTAGGAGGTTGCTGGTGAGCTGTCACACTGCGACGCTCCAGCGATCCCACCAGCAACCTGACCTGGCAGGGATCGCTGGAGCGTGGCTACACGAGTTGCTGGTGAGCTCACCAGCAACCAGTGACCAGCCCCCAGCTCCTTGCTCTCCTAGCTACAGCACACATCGGGTTAATTACCTGATGTGTGCTGCAGCTAAATGTGCACAGAGCAGGGAGCAGCGCACAATGCTTAGCGCTGGCTCCCTGCTCTCCTACTTACAGCACACATCAGGTTAATTAACCCGATGTGTCCTGCAGCTAGCTACATGTGCACAGAGCAGGAGCCGGCAGCACAGGCAGTGAGAGCGGGAGAGGCTGGTATCAAAGGTAAATATCGGGTAACCAAGGACAGGGCTTCTTGGTTACCCGATGTTTACATTGGTTACCAGCCTCTGCAGAAGCCGGCTCCTGCTGCCTGCACATTTAGTTGTTGCTGTCTCGCTGTCACACACAGCGATCTGTGCTTCACAGCAGGACAGCAACAACTAAAAAATGGTCCAGGACATTCAGCAACAACCAACGACCTCACAGCAGGGGCCAGGTTGTTGCTGGATGTCACACACAGCAACATCGCTAGCAACGTCACAAAAGTTGTTCGTTAGCAGCGATGTTGCTAGCGATGTTGCTTAGTGTGACGGGGCCTTTAACCTCTGCTAGCCTGGCTGATACTTCTGGGATTACATGTTATTGGAAGCCTATTACATTTGCTCCCATCCTTTTTAAGATGGTGGAATCTGTCCTCTTACTATAATTTATTACTGTGTTGGTCTGTGTGCTGTTGTTTTCACAGTCCTGCTGGTGATTGTATTACTTTGTGCTTGGAGTTTCCTTCCTGCTCTTATTTTCCTCCTTATCACTTATTGTCTTATACCGCTGTGTGTATGCGCTGTGAGATAGAGTTTTGGTTTCCTCTGTCTATTTCTGTGGGTTTAATCACACTCCTGTCCTGGCCCTACCCTGGGGCAGGGGGTAAAAGACCAGGGCTGGTTAGGAGCAGGGCCAGAAAGGTGGCTCACTTTCTGATGTATCTCTGAGATCAGGGATAACTAGGGATCCCCTAGTCTGATGGCCATTCTAGGAGCCCCTGTCCCCTGTTTTCTCCAAAAGTACTGTGAGAGATGGCCTCCACAACCCATCCCTACACATTATAATAGCCTCAACAGCTCACATCCACAAAGTTTGAGGGTCCCTACAGTCCCCACTCAGTATAAGGTTCACCATAGTCCCTCTCAAAACTCCACTCTGTTGTACTGCCCCCCTCTCTCCCACACTGACTGCAGTGAAATGAAAGCTGAAATATATTACTAATCTCTGTTCTGCTCCTGACACCTGCATTGAAATCAGTGACAAGATCAGACTGTCTGTCTTTACATGTCTCACACAAGAGAAAGTATGTTCTAAGCTATTGTGGGAGAGTGATCTGTTTTTTTCGTCCTGTTCTTTGCTGTCTGCTTATGAGTGGTCAGAATTATACAGGGGAAGAAGTACACACCCTCAGTGAAAATTCCCTTAGTAACCAGCTTGGATTTAACATAAAATATAGTCTAAACTTTACAAGCTAATTTTTTCACAACATAGAGGATAAGTTAAAAAAATTAAAACTACATTTTACTTAGCTCTGCAGTCACTATTTAATGATATAACCAGTTTAACATTCTAAAACTGGTGAAAGCTCCTCTTTAAAGGGAATGTGTCATCAAAAACTTACATAATGTTTAAATTATACTTTTGTGTTACATGATTATTTTTTTGGGCAATGTTGTATTATCTTTATTAGACACAAAATAAGTAATCTTACAACATTCGCTGTGGGCACTTGGGCTATTGTAGACTCCAACTTCTTGTTCTTTTAGGAAGAGTTTTCAGCAGTTTCCTTAACATTAGAAGCAGGATAACAATGATTAATAACACCTTTATACAGCTACTAAGAAAGGGTCCTCCAATCCCGATAAACAATGTCACAGCTGATCCCCTTTCCTCCTCTCCCTTCACAATAATCTTTGCACTCACTCATTAGATGCTTTAGTACTAATGACAGAGTCAAAGTCTGGTCATTGTCACTAATGCAAATGTGGAGTTCCTGAAACAATAGGAAGTTAAAGTTTAAAAAAGCCCCAATGGCTAGTGTAAAAATTACAAGATTTCAAATTATAATTTTTAACAAAAATTGTGATTTGTGAAAAAAATAACAGTAAAGAAAAAATGTATTCAACACAGATTTGGTTTAAACAACATAATGTCCTGATGATGCATTTCCTTTAAGTCTTTAGAAGCCACCATCATTATGCCACACAGAGTTTTCCACAAACTGTGCCCACTGTCATGGCAGCATCGGGCTCTGTTCAGATTACAGATTCTGACACTATGCTCGATGGTTTCTCTGGTGTCTGGGATCAACACAGGCAGACTCAGGTGTCAACCTGTTGTGTGCTAATTCATAGGCAGGCTAGCAAGAGTTAATCTCTATTAGTCTACTTGCTCTTTCATCACATGTTGTGGGGAGGCCTATCACATCTGCTCCCCTCGTATTTAGGCTCGCTGAATCCTTCCACCCATGCCAGCTATAGTTTGTCTCTGTTGGTCTGTGATGTGTGGTGTCCCAGACTCTCTAGTGAAAGTTGTGATTATTGGTTGGTGCTGTTGTGGAGTTTACCTCTGTTTTTTTTGTAGCTTGCTTCCTGCTCTTCTTTTTCCTCGTGAATCCCTTTTTCTCTTAACCCTTGTGTGAGCGTGCTGTGTGGACTTTTGTTGCCTCTTGGCAGTCTTTATCTTTGGGTTTCTTCACACTGTTGTTCTGTCCCTCCCTGGGGAGAGGAAGAGGAGAAATCAGATCAGGACTGGTCAGGAGCAGGAACAGGAAGAAGACTCAGGCCTCTCCACCATCAGGAGTATCCCAGATGTTAGGGCCCCCTAGATTGAGGGACAACTTAGGTGCCCCAGTTCCCAGCTATCCCATAAGCAATATGACATTAGCAGCTACAGCATCTAAAGGAGAGATATTACTTTTTTATGAATGATGGAGTTTTTGTTATTTGTTTCCAGATTTATAATAAATGTGTCAGGTAACTATGAAGCTCAATGGTTAATATGTAACATTTTAAGATTATATTTCTCAACAACGATGGGGATATGAAAAAATAGGAGAGGAGCAATCAAGAAAAAAATCTTATAAACAATAGGTTGTTTTCTGACATGCATAGGTATCACTTGAAGCAACAACTTGTATTTCAGATATGTCTCAATGAAAACCCTTGTCCCCTCTCCTCGAAGCAGTGATAAGTGCAGTTGCTTAAATACAGAACATGATATCAATTTATCTGTTTATTTCTCCCATCCTGAAAGAAGAAGCCATTGTAAGTAAGACGATTCCACTATAATTGGCAGTGAAGATACAAAACTATCATAAAAGATTCCGCTGTTATCCGGTAACCTAGCAACTAAGAATTATAGACCAACTATACTGGGAAATCAAGAGGCCTCAACTCATCTATTTCAAACAGCATGTTTGCTTGGTATACATGGTGTGCAGGGCTGTGTTGGGAGTTTGCGGTAGGCTCCTGTCCCTGCCAGATTTGTGCGACTATAACAATATATTTAGACAATTCTATAGACTGTTGTGTTAAGCTGAAAAAATAAAAATCTTGCAAAATAAAGTATCAGAATTCACAACAAAAAAGCAAGATCTTATTGGGAATTAGCGTTACTAATACAAAGCTCCATATCTGCAGTATTGTAGAGTCTTCCCCTCTGAATGACCCTACCACCCTCCAACCAGTATTGTAGAGTCTTCCCCTCCGACTGACCCTACTGTCGCGGGCGGGGAAAAGGGTGTCAGCACACCGCGCTCACCCCTTCTGCTCGGGTCCGGCAGCTGTTCCTGGTGGCTTGAGCCGTGGGCCGGATCCCGGGGTGTCTCGAGCGACACTCCTCGCCCGTGAGTGAAAGGGGGTGTTTGTTGGGTGTGGGGATTGTTATAGTTCGTGACGCCACCCACGGTTGTGGTGATTGCACCACCGCTGCTCAGTATGGGGGTCCCGGGGATGGTGATGCGGAGCAGCCAAGTGTTGTGCTGCCCCTCCGTGGGTAGGGGTTGGTGATCCCGGGGCCCAGTGAAGAGATGTAAAGTGTAGGGCCCGGTGGGCGCAGGGACGCGGGGGCAGCGCTGTGCCTTGCGGCACTGTGGTACTCACTCAGCCTGAGACACGGACACAGTTTGTACGGTAAACCAACGGCTGGTAGGACGGTCCCACAGACGGCTGCACCTGCACTCCCGGTAGGTGACGGTGACGTCTCTCTTCCTTGCACCTGTGTTGTCTGATGGTAGCGGTGGATTCCCTCCGGTTACCCGCTCCCCGACTGCAATCTGGGCCGGAGGAGCTCTACACTTTGCCCGCAGGCGCTGGCCCTGGGGAAACTGGTGCCCTGGCGGTGGCGGTGTCTCCCCGGTAATGGTCGGGCTGTTGCCGTCAATCGGGACTTGGTTGTTGGGGGATCTACGTCCCCTTCACTGACGGATTTGGCAAATCTGGCGACTCCTAGCCTTGCCGGGGTCCGAGAGGCCCCTGCCCTGGTGCTGACTGTCCTTCGGAACACTGCTCCAGACCACCGGGCACACAGCCAACGGGGTCCTTCCAGGAACTTCCAAACGGTCCCCCTCCGGACAGTCACCGCCGTCGCTGACCTTGCTGTTCTGGCCCTACACAAAGCTGGGCTCTCAGGCTTTCTTTCCTTCTGTCACTTTACTTGCTTTTCTCCTTTACACTTCTCTACTTTCACCACTTTCACTTAGCTGTTTACTTTCCACTTAGCTCCTCACTCCTGCTCCTCCCTGAGCTATCTGCCTGGCTTCTTCCTGCCTCCAGAGCTGTGAGCTCCTTGGTGGGCGGAGCCAACCGCCTGGCCCACCCCCTGGTGTGCATCAACAGACTCCTGGAGGAAGGCAACAAGGATTTCTGGTTAGCAGATGTGCCTACCTGGAGTGTGGGGTGTGGTGGTGTTGTGACCCGTGTCCCCTGGCTTGCCCAGGGCGACACATTCCCCCTTAGCAAAATGCAGACCGTCCGCGGGCTGCCGTCCTACACCGGTTTTATTTTTCTGTAAAAAGGGGATAACAGGGTTAAGCAAACATAAATACATTTTTAATCAAAAACTCTTCCCAAGACGGGAGGCACATTTACTTAAACGTTGCAACGGTTTACGGCTACGGTTTCCGCTCTCTCCCACCCAAGCAACCTGGCCCTGATGCTGCCCCTAAAGCCCAGGCAGCACCCCTTGACCCACAGTCCAGCACAAGTTACCCGAGCGGGATCTGTCCTTCCCCTCCAGAGGGTAGCCACCGGTTCCTTTGGTGGCTGGGCCCTAGCCTGCTCTGCTCAGGGCCCTCCCTCCAACCTGCCTCTCCGGAGGCGGCATTGCGGAAACGGTAACGGTAACCAACATATTTACAAGCCACTTAACGTTTGTGGTGCCCTGCAAGTTCACGGGCTTGTCCATGGATAGTTCCCATGCATTTTAAACGGTCCCCACGGGGACAACGGTGTCGGCTCCAGCCGGTTGCAAATCAACAAACAAATCAGGTGACTTCTTCGGTAATTTCACTTATCATTTCTCAAAACTTTTCAACTTTTAAACAAACTTGAACTCAGTGGTGGTCCCAACGGGGACTGGACAACGGTGCTCCGCTGCCCTACTCCGGTTCTTCTGCTAGGGCGGACCCATCCTCTGCCACCAACACATCAAACATGCACTGACATGCCTGCTGTGACAGAGGTACCCGGTACCCATTTCCACCGGTACGCGGGGTATGGTAGACCACGGGGTCTCCCACATTGCGGGAACGCTCACTTGCTCCTTCAAGTGCAACAGCAGACCCGACGCTGGGGCAGGAGTCGTCATCTCTTGGTCCTGCGTCAGGCGGGTTGCCGCCAGCTGCCGCAGCCTCCTGCTCCCCAACATCCAACGCTTCGGATCCCTCAGCAGTAACACGGAATAGCAGACCAGGCGAGTCTACACTGAGGCGCCCCATAAGTAGCGGCAAGGGTGATGCATAGGCCGAGACTAGGCCGGGCCCCTCAGCCGCAGCGGCCGGTCCTGGGAGGACATAGGGACGTGGGTCACCAGTCGGTTCTGCTACATCGGTTCCCTCTCCGTACATCGGGACAGCCGTAATCAGCATCTCCACCTCGTTGGTCCACTGCTCCATCATCCGGAAGATCTGCTCCTGCTGACGCCGGTGGAATTGCATCACCCGGGCCTTCATCCCGGCCACGGTCCCAGGCTCAGGGTCTGGCACAGTCACTGCTGGGACTTCTGGCACCATGCTGTGAAGGGGCCGCGGTTCCAGCGGTTCCCCCTGGTGTACTTCAGGGACGTCCCGGACGTCTGCAGCCGGCTGGTCCGCCGGAGCGGCTGGGCAGGGTATCGCTACCGGTTGGGCGGGTAGCGGGCCTAATGGTGGGGCGGCAGCAGCCATTACGGGTAGCAGGGAGAGAGGTAGGGTGAGCGGAAGCCGGCCGGGCCCCTCAGCTCCAACGGCCGATCCCTCAGGAATACAGGGGCGTGGGTCGCTTACCCGCTCCTCCAAATCCTCTTCTGCCTCGCGTCTCCACATAGCCGCCACCACGTCCGCCATGTCGGTCTCCCACTCCTCCAGGAGGAGTTGCATATGAGCCTGCAGACGGCTACTCAGCGGGACGGTCCGGTCCCTCAACCACGTCGCCGTGCCGGGCGCAGGGACTTCCTCGTTGGGAGTCGGATCGTACATCTTGGCAATCGTGCCTTCCAGGAACCCGGTATTGCTGCAGAGTCCTGGCGTCTCTGCTTGTATAGCCGCAGCTACATGCGTCCAGCCGCCATCGCGTCCCCCTTAGCTCTTTCCGGCCCCTCCTCTCTCGGGGCGGGGTTTTGGCCTTCGCGCCTCTACTGCTCGAGAAGACGCTCGAGCGGGAACTTTTCGCGCCAAAGATGGCGGCTTCTGAAATTTTTCTGCCGGATACCTCCGGCGGTAACAAGGCGCACCTCTACCTGACGGCAGAGCGGTAAGATCCTGTTTGTGACGCCAAATTGTCGCGGGCGGGGAGGAGGGTGTCAGCACACCGCGCTCACCCCTTCTGCTCGGGTCCGGCAGCTGTTCCTGGTGGCTCGAGCCGTGGGCCGGATCCCGGGGTGTCTCGAGCGACACTCCTCGCCCGTGAGTGAAAGGGGGTGTTTGTTGGGTGTGGGGATTGTTATAGTTCGTGACGCCACCCACGGTTGTGGTGATTGCACCACCGCTGCTCAGTATGGGGGTCCCGGGGATGGTGATGCGGAGCAGCCAGGTGTTGTGTTGCCCCTCCGTGGGTAGGGGTTGGTGATCCCGGGGCCCAGTGAAGAGATGTAAAGTGTAGGGCCCGGTGGGCGCAGGGACGCGGGGGCAGCGCTGTGCCTTGCGGCACTGTGGTACTCACTCAGCCTGAGACACGGACACAGTTTGTACGGTAAACCAACGGCTGGTAGGACGGTCCCACAGACGGCTGCACCTGCACTCCCGGTAGGTGACGGTGACGTCTCTCTTCCTTGCACCTGTGTTGTCTGATGGTAGCGGTGGATTCCCTCCGGTTACCCGCTCCCCGACTGCAATCTGGGCCGGAGGAGCTCTACACTTTGCCCGCAGGCGCTGGCCCTGGGGAAACTGGTGCCCTGGCAGTGGCGGTGTCTCCCCGGTAATGGTCGGGCTGTTGCCGTCAATCGGGACTTGGTTGTTGGGGGATCTACGTCCCCTTCACTGACGGATTTGGCAAATCTGGCGACTCCTAGCCTTGCCGGGGTCCGAGAGGCCCCTGCCCTGGTGCTGACTGTCCTTCGGAACACTGCTCCAGACCACCGGGCACACAGCCAACGGGGTCCTTCCAGGAACTTCCAAACGGTCCCCCTCCGGACAGTCACCGCCGTCGCTGACCTTGCTGTTCTGGCCCTACACAAAGCTGGGCTCTCAGGCTTTCTTTCCTTCTGTCACTTTACTTGCTTTTCTCCTTTACACTTCTCTACTTTCACCACTTTCACTTAGCTGTTTACTTTCCACTTAGCTCCTCACTCCTGCTCCTCCCTGAGCTATCTGCCTGGCTTCTTCCTGCCTCCAGAGCTGTGAGCTCCTTGGTGGGCGGAGCCAACCGCCTGGCCCACCCCCTGGTGTGCATCAACAGACTCCTGGAGGAAGGCAACAAGGATTTCTGGTTAGCAGATGTGCCTACCTGGAGTGTGGGGTGTGGTGGTGTTGTGACCCGTGTCCCCTGGCTTGCCCAGGGCGACACATTCCCCCTTAGCAAAATGCAGACCGTCCGCGGGCTGCCGTCCTACACCGGTTTTATTTTTCTGTAAAAAGGGGATAACAGGGTTAAGCAAACATAAATACATTTTTAATCAAAAACTCTTCCCAAGACGGGAGGCACATTTACTTAAACGTTGCAACGGTTTACGGCTACGGTTTCCGCTCTCTCCCACCCAAGCAACCTGGCCCTGATGCTGCCCCTAAAGCCCAGGCAGCACCCCTTGACCCACAGTCCAGCACAAGTTACCCGAGCGGGATCTGTCCTTCCCCTCCAGAGGGTAGCCACCGGTTCCTTTGGTGGCTGGGCCCTAGCCTGCTCTGCGCAGGGCCCTCCCTCCAACCTGCCTCTCTGGAGGCGGCATTGCGGAAACGGTAACGGTAACCAACATATTTACAAGCCACTTAACGTTTGTGGTGCCCTGCAAGTTCACGGGCTTGTCCATGGATAGTTCCCATGCATTTTAAACGGTCCCCACGGGGACAACGGTGTCGGCTCCAGCCGGTTGCAAATCAACAAACAAATCAGGTGACTTCTTCGGTAATTTCACTTATCATTTCTCAAAACTTTTCAACTTTTAAACAAACTTGAACTCAGTGGTGGTCCCAACGGGGACTGGACAACGGTGCTCCGCTGCCCTACTCCGGTTCTTCTGCTAAGGCGGACCCATCCTCTGCCACCAACACATCAAACATGCACTGACATGCCTGCTGTGACAGAGGTACCCGGTACCCATTTCCACCGGTACGCGGGGTATGGTAGACCACGGGGTCTCCCACATTGCGGGAACGCTCACTTGCTCCTTCAAGTGCAACAGCGGACCCGACGCTGGGGCAGGAGTCGTCATCTCTTGGTCCTGCGTCAGGCGGGTTGCCGCCAGCTGCCGCAGCCTCCTGCTCCCCAACATCCAACGCTTCGGATCCCTCAGCAGTAACACGGAATAGCAGACCAGGCGAGTCTACACTGAGGCGCCCCATAAGTAGCGGCAAGGGTGATGCATAGGCCGAGACTAGGCCGGGCCCCTCAGCCGCAGCGGCCGGTCCTGGGAGGACATAGGGACGTGGGTCACCAGTCGGTTCTGCTACATCGGTTCCCTCTCCGTACATCGGGACAGCCGTAATCAGCATCTCCACCTCGTTGGTCCACTGCTCCATCATCCGGAAGATCTGCTCCTGCTGACGCCGGTGGAATTGCATCACCCGGGCCTTCATCCAGGCCACGGTCCCAGGCTCAGGGTCTGGCACAGTCACTGCTGGGACTTCTGGCACCATGCTGTGAAGGGGCCGCGGTTCCAGCGGTTCCCCCTGGTGTACTTCAGGGACGTCCCGGACGTCTGCAGCCGGCTGGTCCGCCGGAGCGGCTGGGCAGGGTATCGCTACCGGTTGGGCGGGTAGCGGGCCTAATGGTGGGGCGGCAGCAGCCATTACGGGTAGCAGGGAGAGAGGTAGGGTGAGCGGAAGCCGGCCGGGCCCCTCAGCTCCAACGGCCGATCCCTCAGGAATACAGGGGCGTGGGTCGCTTACCCGCTCCTCCAAATCCTCTTCTGCCTCGCGTCTCCACATAGCCGCCACCACGTCCGCCATGTCGGTCTCCCACTCCTCCAGGAGGAGTTGCATATGAGCCTGCAGACGGCTACTCAGCGGGACGGTCCGGTCCCTCAACCACGTCGCCGTGCCGGGCGCAGGGACTTCCTCGTTGGGAGTTGGATCGTACATCTTGGCAATCGTGCCTTCCAGGAACCCGGTATTGCTGCAGAGTCCTGGCGTCTCTGCTTGTATAGCCGCAGCTACATGCATCCAGCCGCCATCGCGTCCCCCTTAGCTCTTTCCGGCCCCTCCTCTCTCGGGGCGGGGTTTTGGCCTTCGCGCCTCTACTGCTCGAGAAGACGCTCGAGCGGGAACTTTTCGCGCCAAAGATGGCGGCTTCTGAAATTTTTCTGCCGGATACCTCCGGCGGTAACAAGGCGCACCTCTACCTGACGGCAGAGCGGTAAGATCCTGTTTGTGACGCCAAATTGTCGCGGGCGGGGAGGAGGGTGTCAGCACACCGCGCTCACCCCTTCTGCTCGGGTCCGGCAGCTGTTCCTGGTGGCTCGAGCCGTGCGCCGGATCCCGGGGTGTCTCGAGCGACACTCCTCGCCCGTGAGTGAAAGGGGGTGTTTGTTGGGTGTGGGGATTGTTATAGTTCGTGACGCCACCCACGGTTGTGGTGATTGCACCACCGCTGCTCAGTATGGGGGTCCCGGGGATGGTGATGCGGAGCAGCCAGGTGTTGTGTTGCCCCTCCGTGGGTAGGGGTTGGTGATCCCGGGGCCCAGTGAAGAGATGTAAAGTGTAGGGCCCGGTGGGCGCAGGGACGCGGGGGCAGCGCTGTGCCTTGCGGCACTGTGGTACTCACTCAGCCTGAGACACGGACACAGTTTGTACGGTAAACCAACGGCTGGTAGGACGGTCCCACAGACGGCTGCACCTGCACTCCCGGTAGGTGACGGTGACGTCTCTCTTCCTTGCACCTGTGTTGTCTGATGGTAGCGGTGGATTCCCTCCGGTTACCCGCTCCCCGACTGCAATCTGGGCTGGAGGAGCTCTACACTTTGCCCGCAGGCGCTGGCCCTGGGGAAACTGGTGCCCTGGCGGTGGCGGTGTCTCCCCGGTAATGGTCGGGCTGTTGCCGTCAATCGGGACTTGGTTGTTGGGGGATCTACGTCCCCTTCACTGACGGATTTGGCAAATCTGGCGACTCCTAGCCTTGCCGGGGTCCGAGAGGCCCCTGCCCTGGTGCTGACTGTCCTTCGGAACACTGCTCCAGACCACCGGGCACACAGCCAACGGGGTCCTTCCAGGAACTTCCAAACGGTCCCCCTCCGGACAGTCACCGCCGTCGCTGACCTTGCTGTTCTGGCCCTACACAAAGCTGGGCTCTCAGGCTTTCTTTCCTTCTGTCACTTTACTTGCTTTTCTCCTTTACACTTCTCTACTTTCACCACTTTCACTTAGCTGTTTACTTTCCACTTAGCTCCTCACTCCTGCTCCTCCCTGAGCTATCTGCCTGGCTTCTTCCTGCTTCCAGAGCTGTGAGCTCCTTGGTGGGCGGAGCCAACCGCCTGGCCCACCCCCTGGTGTGCATCAACAGACTCCTGGAGGAAGGCAACAAGGATTTCTGGTTAGCAGATGTGCCTACCTGGAGTGTGGGGTGTGGTGGTGTTGTGACCCATGTCCCCTGGCTTGCCCAGGGCGACACACTACCACCTTCAAACCAGTATTGTAGAGTCTTCCCCTCTCACTGGGCCTACCACCCTCCAACCATTAACACCTCCACCCTTCAACCACTGATTCCTTCCCAATAGACCACTGTTTTGGATTAATTGGTCAAATTGGCCTACAAACATAATAATAAATAGCTTTAAGGTAAGGAGGTTCTTGTAGGTCCAAGAAATGGTGGAACCAATCCAATAATAGGTGGGCAAACCAGCATTACCTCCAGCTGCAACTGCAACCACAGGTTTGGAGGCACCTCTGTTGCCAGGAAATCTTAATCATATCCCAACTCCCAGGGACCTCAACCTGAAGAGTCCCAAAATACGCCAGGAATTTAGCCAAAACATAGACGGGAGGACACCATCCACCCAATGTACAACCTCCCCACCACAATTTGCCACCAACGTCAAGAACTCCCTCACCACTGCTCACTGAAAGGACCCAAACAAAAACACATGACCCCCCTAAATTATTTACAAATGTAAATAATTTAGGGGGGTCATGTGTTTTTGTTTGGGTCCTTTCAGTGAGCAGTGGTGAGGGACCCCCCTAAATTATTTACAAATGTACCCATCACTTAACTCCCCCAATTACAAAAAGGGCGGGAAGGCGAGATCTCTCCTTATGGAGCTTTGTGTGCCATGTGATAGTCCTCACCCCATACCTGATCATATATAGGCCTCGCTCAAAATTGAACCACCCCCATTTCCAACCCCCTTAAACTTTTCACCCCACAAAAGCCCACTCTTTAGATTTATTTCTTTAACCCCTGCTTGCTCCACAAAGCTGAGTCATGGGTCACTATGCCCATGGGCTCTGCTCTTGGCTTCGTTTAGTCTGACAGTTCAACGTAATTTTTTTTCCAGTTTAAAATAAAAAATGAGCCCGATATATGTTTAACTAGAGGAGTATGTACAGGGGATTACAATCATTTCTATGCCAGTTTTTGTTTGTTAAAAGTTGCAAAACTTTTTCAAGCTGTAAAAAAAATATCTAGCTACATCTAGAAAAGTAAAGTGGCCGCTACTGTACATATACAAAGAACCTTAGTGTAATTCAGCACCCTCTCGCTGGCCGTAACAGCTGTAATTGTAGTTACAGGTCACATCTTTTCTCTGGCCTCAGAAACTCTCATCAGTTATAAGGAAATCTTCTTGTGCTGAAAAAAATAAAGAATCAGGATCTTTGGCAATTTTACTTTATTTTTTTCTTGCACTACTGTAGCGGCCCTAGTTATTTAAAATCCAGTAAAAAGTGTGCGTCATCTGACATTGTGTCCTATATCACTACAGCAAAGTGAACATGGCCTTCCTTCTATTTATCTATTACAGATCTTGCTTAAAGGGAACCTATCATGTTAAAAATGGTATCTTATCTGGTAGCAGCATGTTATACAGCAGGAGTAGCTGGTCAGTTTGATATATATTTTTGTGGGAAACATTAGAGTAAAACTTGTATTTTTTTCTTTTAAATATCTGATGTTTGTATGCATACTAGTCCAAAGGGCAGTCCTAGTCAGTGACTAACAGTCTTTCCTATATCACTTTGTGGGGGTTTCACCTCTACAAACGGATAAGCACTCTTGACTTTAGGAAACTGTATTCCCCGTATTCCTGTATGCCTTGTGGACTAACCGGCAGAGTGGTACTCCCCTCTGAATTGTGCAGTTGGACTAAGGCTGCCCAAAAGGTTCAGGAAGTAGAGGAAGAGTGGGACGAGAGCTTATGGTGGGAACAGGAAACGTTGGGTCATCAGAGAGCGTGAAAGAGGAGATATCGCCTGACAAGTGTCCAAGAACAGCGGTTGGGAGTCAAGCTCAGTCACGGGCTGTGTGAGAGAGAATGTGAGCTGGACCATGGCACATCCCTGGTAGCAGTCAAACCCCTATCAGACTGGGAAGCTCTGGCTGTTGGCAATCTCGTAGACAAGAATAGACGGTGTCCGGAAAAGTCAAAGAACCCTAGGTCTGTGGAAGAAGAGAATTTCCCACCTGTCCTAGAAGGAAAGTTAAGCACTAGATTAAGAGAACTTTACTACATTTCTAATTGGAGGTGTTTGCTAATATTATTATTATTACACCTAATACATATTGGGATAGGATCTTGGAGATGAAAATACCCCTTTAAGTCTTAAAGTTACTTGTGACTGGTCCATCGTAGGCTCTTCTTAGTAATTCCCTGTGAGGCAGAATGTCAGACTGCTAGAAGAAATCATTTTGATCACTCTTGCTGGGATTAGTTCATGTGACAAGTAGTCTAATCTCTTAAAGGGTTTGTCCTCTACTTGGACAACCCCTACTCATTCCGCTTGTTCACCCCCTTAAAAATAAATAGGCCTATGCTCACCTCCGGTGCGGCCGTGCTTCCAGCTATGTCTGAAGTTGTGTGACTGGGGCCCACGTTACATTATGACACGCGAGCGCCACAACCAATCAGCGCCAGCTTCCTCCTCCCCACCTTCGGCCATTTGAGCAGCAAGTCAGCGCAGCGCTCACATCCTGCTCAAATATCTGAAGGCGGGGAGACAGACGCTGGGTGCTAATTGGTCATGGGGCTCGCGTGTTATAACAATGCTACGTGGGACCCAAAAATGTGGCTTTAGACATCGCTGGAACCGAGGCCGCACCGAAGGTGAGTATAGGCTTATTAATTTTTACAGGGGCTTTCAAGGGAAATGAGTAGGGTTTGTCCAAGTAGTGTACATCCTCTTTAATAATTCAAAAGAGTTCACAAAAAGCATTTCATATGTCGACCTCCTGCACCAATGCTGTCTGGAGTCTATTTTCTTAGCATATCTCAGATGATATCAGCTATTGAAGCCTTTTTTCGAATTGTCTCAGGGACCAAACATCCCAGCAGTAGGACATCCACCAATTAGCAAGGGATACATGATATCTTGTTTTCGCTAGACAACCCCTTTAATGTCTGCGTAAACTGATGGATACCATGTAACATACAGTCTATGCAATGGTTAACCAACAAAATGTAATCCTTTGCTTAAACAGCCTAGAAAATAACATTTGACTTGAGAAATGGCATCTAATAAATACATGCCATGCATAGTACATTTTTCATAGGGATGCGAGAACCAGTGCAGCAGTCCTGGCTTTGGCACTTTATATATAACAGCGATTTGATTTACAATCCCTAATAAAATACATCCATCTGTAATCTATCATGAGGGAAAAAGACGACAACTGACTCGGTTATCTCTGTTATGTCACACAAATATAACAGTGCAGATAAACTGTTCTTTATGCTTCTTTGTATCCTTGGCAGATTTAGAATTCTAAAATAAGATAGCCATGAGTGAGCAGCGGGAATCATTTATTAAAACTCCAGAACAGATACAGCCTTCACTTTGTACTTTACAGAAAGTATATAGATTTTCTCACCTTTTTAAAAATGTTTAAGACTTTTATTGGAAAATTACCAATATGGTCAACATACTTACTAGGTTTTTGACATAGATATGCATTAAACACGATAGTTCATGTAAGCTGCCTCCCAGGTAAGGAGTCATTAGATCTATCAGTGTTAGGCTGCTTTCACACTACGTTTTTTTAACATCCATCATGAACGTTTTTTTAACGCAAAAACGGATCCAGTGCAAATGCATTTTCATTTCAATGCATTTGCAATGGACTCGCTTCAACATGCGTTCACCTGCGTTTGCGTGCGTTATAGTGAGGATCCAGCGACTTGCAGTTTTTTAACTTTTTCCAAAAACGCTACTTGTAGCGTTTTTGAGCTGCATTTAAATACTGCAAATTGCTGGATCCTGACTACACAGCACGCAAACGTATGTGAACACTGGCATGCTGCTAGACAGGATCCTGCTTGCTCTACTGAGCATGCACAGAAACCAGCCTCGGGTGATCAGTCTCTCTCTCCACCTCCCTCCCTCCCCCTCTCTTCCTCCCTCTCCACCTCCCTCACTCCCCCTCTCTCTCCACCTCCCTCCCTCCCCCTCTCTCCCTCTCTCTCCACCTCCCTCCCTCCCCCTCTCTTCCTCCCTCCCCACCTCCCTCACTCTCCCTCTCTCTCCACCTCCCTCCCTCCCCCTCTCTCCCTCTCTCTCCACCTCTCTCCACCTCCCTCTCTCCTCCTCCCTCTCTCTCCTCTCTCCCCCGCCTGAGAGCGGAGGACGCTCATAACCAAGGTAAACATCGGTAACCGCGGTCTTAGTTACCCGATGTTTACGTTGGTTACGTGTGCAGGGAGCCGGCTCCTAGCAGCTGCAGACGCTCGTAACCAATGTAAATATCGGGTATCCAAGCAAGTTACCCGATGTTTACCTTGGTTACGAGCCTCCACAGCTGTTAGATGTCGTCTCCCAGTCTATCACGTTCAGTTCCCCTCACTCCCGATCACATGACTCCAATGCCCGCCCATAAACTTAAAGTGACAGGATCCTGCAAAATAACACATGTGTTTGCATGCGTTTTTCTTTGCAAAAACAGGATCCGCTTTTGCAGCAAAAAAACGTTCATGACGGATGTTAAAAAAACGTAGTGTGAAAGCAGCCTTAGGACAATATTTTGGCAAATGGTCTGTAAGCTTTTTGTCCTTTTAAGAAAAAAGGGCGGCTGATCACATTTTTCTCCTTTAGGACCTTCTGTTCCCTTTAACTACTTTGTGGAACTTTAACTACTTCTTGGACCACTGATACCACTAGCTCCAAGACTTAAGGCCCCAATTTATCATGTCAAGCCGATGCTGCGATGTCGCACGTGATAGTCCCCGCCCCTGTCGCAGGTACGATATCTTGTGATAGCTGGCGTAGCAATAATTATCGCTACGCCAGCTTCACATGCACTTACCTGCCCTGCGACCGTCGCTCTGGCCGGCGACCCGCCTCCTTCCTAAGGGGGCGGGTCGTGGGCGTCACAGCGACGTCACACGGCAGGCGGCCAATGGCGGCGGAGAGGCGGAGATGAGCAGGATGTAAACATCCCGCCCACCTCCTTCCTTCCGTATAGCCGCTAGCGGCAGGTAAGGAGATGTTCCTCGTTCCTGCGGCTTCACACACAGCGATGTGTGCTGCCGCAGGAACGAGGAACAACATCGTACCTGTCGCGGCACCGGCATTATGGAAATGTCGGAGCCTGCACCGATGATACGATAACGACGCTTTTGCACTCGTTCATCGTATCATCTAGGATTTACACACTACGACATCGCAAGTGACGCCAGATGCGCACCTGCGATGTCGTAGTGTGGAAAGCCGCCCTAACACGTCTCCACATTCAGATTGGTGAGATAAATCGCCAATGTTGATGAATTGGGGCCCAATTGTTAGCACATTATCAAGCTCATTCTTTGAATAATTTAAGATTAGAGGATTCACCAGAAGTTGACATACCAAAGAACATGCCACAGCAATAGTGAATGAAATATGTTTTCATATAGGTCATCAGCAGGTAGATGCATGTGTTGTAGGAGAAGATAGTAGGATCATAAACAAGGACAAGCAATATTTTGCAATAAGTAATGATTCTATAAAACTCCATGGAGTGTGGTGATCTGACTCGTTATGTTTAGGAGTACACATGACACAAACTAGAAATTACAGCAAAATACTAGAACAGCCAAAATACTTTCTGCTACCATTGAACTGATACAGTAAGTGAATGTGATTATGTTGAGTACCATTTGTAATTAAGCACATACGATTCTTTGAAATAAACTTACACATTCAGCTAATCCAATGTCACGGACAGTACAGTGATTCAGGGGAGAGAGGAATCAACTGTTCTCAAAACCCCGCTTACCCTGAAAGGGGCATGACTAAATGCCTACCCAGCTTTTACCAGAGCCTCTGATGCTGACTTGTCTGATGATAGGCACCAAGTACCACTCCAGGGCCTGTAAGTTGTCGCACGCCACCAAGGTGGGATAGAAGAAGGCATACACTGCCACTTAGGAAGTATAGGGAGAGGGCAACCCCTGAAACTTACCCTAAGCAACCCTGAGCTCCTTGACGTTCCCAGATGTGTTCTTTCACCCCGTACGGTGATCAAGTTCCTATCTCTGTCTTTCCTTGCACCCAGACCTGTCTAGTGAGCAGGCCAGTGGGTACGCTAGTCCCGTTCTCAGTTAAAGATACAGAGTGGATAAGGCAGACGGGTAAAATAAACGCAAACATACAAGGCACTCCAAGCAACAGGAGAGAGCAATGAGGAAAGGACCAGTGATGCAAATAAAAAAGGGATAAGGAAGAGAACAATACAACACAGCTTTCAAACAACAAACTCCAGCAACAGATTTAGAGTGACCTATTGGTTCACAGCTCCCAGGTTCCCTCTAGAACCAAGCTTAGCAGAAACTATTGTGACGACATGGACACCCAATGCCTCTCATGAGTTAAAGTTTCTTAACATTCAGCCAGACGTATTGTTCTATTGTGTATTAACTCATGTTTGCTTAGCTATTGTTTCTCCAGACCCTTCCAGTAACCATTGTAATGTAGTTGTGTATTGCTAATGTGATTACCTTAGTAGCCATTGTCGAGTCTGTGACTTGCAGACTTCATGTAGATATCCTCAGTCTTTCTATGCACACCATTTAAATGAACATTGTCCATGCAGCTTGAGATTCATCCAATGGGAGAGGCGATCTTGTCCAACCAATCGATGAGGACGTAGTGTATCCAAGTGGAAGGCTGTGGCTATAAAAGGGATTTCTTTAAGCCACCAGGTGGTTGTTGATGGATGCTGATGGATCCAGTCTAAGCTCTTAGGAGCTGACTAGAGGATCAGGATATCTTATGGCTTCAATCTAGGGACTCCAGTTCCAGTTGGAGACCATATCCACAGCCTAGGGATTTCGACTCCGGCTGCCAGGATTGTATCATCATACCAGGACTACCTAAGGAGGACACTCAGGTTGTGACAGTTCAGTCACCTGTTACAGACTTTGCAGACCTCAGCCAGCTTCCTAAATCTGGCGTTATTCCAGTCACGGTGGGTGCCCGCCGAAAGCGGGGTGCTGCTGGATTAGAGTAAGTAGCCCTGAAACCTGTGAGGCATGGACATTCTAAATCCCTGGTGAGCCAGCGGAAGGGTGAGACTCTGTTGCCTGTTACATTTGTGTGTTTTGCTGGTTATGTGTTATGTGCCGTTAATTGTTTGGGGATCCAATAAAGTCTAATTATTGTGGTTCCCTCACCCTGTGTTGTCTGAGTAGTGTTACGCCGACGGTTAAGGAGGCCGGCGTTCAGTTGGGATGAGCCCTGAGCCACGCTGTCTTTCTAAAGGCGGCGGGTTTTAGTGGACGAGAGCACCCACTGAGCCCCGTGTCTCCACAACTATCACTGGCAATTACCGGGGGTTGGCAGAGGAGTCTTTATAACAGAAGTAATTAGAAACACAGCACAGCTGCCTTCAGCTTTCATCCAGAGCACAGAAAACCAGAGGAACTACTTAACCCTAGAAATACTGCATAAAGGAGAATCTGCACAAACAGTAGTATTAACCTGAGCAAGTGTGTATGTAGGCCTGCACTGTGATCTCCTGACATCAGAAATAGGAGGGACCATTCTCCATCATGGTACTCTTGTGACGTTCAAGGCCATATGTCAGAATGGGCAGATACTGTCAGAATGGGCAGATACTTGGCAAATGAGATTTAATGTTGATAAATGTAAAGTAATGCACCTAGGACGGAGTAATCCTATAGCTGCGTATACATTAAATGGAAGTAAACTCGGGACTACAGAACAGGAGAAGGACTTGGGTATTCTCGTTACAAATAAGCTGAGCAGCAGCACTCAATGTCAAGCAGCAGCTGCTAAAGCAAACAAGATTTTAGGGTGTATAAAAAGAGAGATTAGATCCCATGATCCCAACGTATTGTTACCCCTCTATAAATCACTTGTAAGGCCACATCTGGAATACGGGATCCAGTTTTGGGCTCCACATTTTAAAAAGGACATTCAGAAGTTAGAGTCAGTTCAAAGGCGGGCAACTAGACTATTACAAGGAATGGAAGGCCTCCCATATGATGACAGGTTGAAAAAGTTAGATATGTTTAGCTTAGAAAAAAGACGTCTCAGAGGAGATCTCATTTATATGTATAAATACATGTGTGGTCAATATAAAGGACTGGCACATGACTTATTTCTTCCAAAGACAATACTAAGGACCAGGGGGCACTCACTGCGAGTGGAAGAAAAGCGATTCCGACACCTAAATAGGAAAGGGTTCTTTACAGTTAGAGCGGTCAGACTGTGGAATACACTACCACAAGAGGTAGTAATGGCAGATACTATAACAGCTTTTAAAAAAGGGCT
This sequence comes from Anomaloglossus baeobatrachus, assembly GCF_048569485.1. Taxonomy (NCBI): domain Eukaryota; kingdom Metazoa; phylum Chordata; class Amphibia; order Anura; family Aromobatidae; genus Anomaloglossus; species Anomaloglossus baeobatrachus. The sequence goes on from NC_134356.1 coordinate 79,630,537, forward strand.
GGATGATTTCCTCACTACACACAACATTGTTGGTTATAAATGACTTAGTGACTAAATGTAGAATTGGTGGAGGACGGTTGAACTAGATGGACCTAGGTCTTTTTTCAACCTAAGTAACTATGTAACTATGTAACTATGTAATAGGAAGGTCTGGAAAGGTTATCCTATGTACAGTATAGTGCTAGATCTAAAGCCTTCTAGCCTTCGAGTGATCACATGCAATTGATATTATACTACTGTTCCCCACTGAAATGGCAAGAATCAGAGATGACTCTGATTCTGATCATTTGACCCCCTAAGATGACATAGTCAATGCTGCCTGCAGCATCTATGATTAGGGAGAGGAGGTAGGCTCTCTGTCACTGCTGCAATGAGATTGGGATTCACTAATAAGTTGGTATGGGAGTTGAAGGACTAACAATCACAGGATCGCATACTCCAGTCTCCTTTTGGGAGAGAACGAGACTGAGTTGTTACACCAGATAACACGGCCCATAACAATTTTTTTTTTTAATGACCGCTTTCCCTTTTTGTGGACCACCCCTTTAAATTTCAAACATCCCTGTGGAGCCCCTATTGGTATTCTGCTGGGGAATAGTCTTAATTTAAAATGATGGGATGCCTGGCACTTATCACTAACCTGAACCCGTTATATATGCAGCATCCACAAGCCAAAAACACCACAGACTGTAAAACACATACGGTTGAATGTTTCTGGACTATTCCCGCTAATGGCATGATATGACAGCTCCTTATCCTATTTATACGCTGACCTAATTCTCTGCGGAGTATTTACAGACCTTGGGAATACTTTGTCTTCATATAATAGCTACAGGAAATACCTGCAGAAAATCGTACAATAATGATGTGCAGCCGTCTCCGACAAGAGAAATGTCCTGTGCCTGAGCGCTGCTTCTGAGTAATCTAGGTTTAGCCGGTAATTGATTATGCAGTGCATAAATTAAATTAGTGCTAACAGTTTGCACACAACACATTTTTATATTACTGGTATTCAACCCTTACAGAAAATGCTAATATTGTGGGAAGTTATTATCACATAGTATCTCATAGTTGCCTTAACAACAGGTTCTTTAAAAAAATATATATTTTTTTCCGTATGATAAAAACAATGTGGATCAAATGAAGCATTTTTTTTAAGAGTTTAATAATGCAAATTTTATGAATACTGTTCATCGACCTCCTTAAATTAATGCACAAGACTTTTAGTGGACGAGTACTGTACAAACGTAAAATCTGCACATTCCTTACAAGTCCTATTTCATATAGAATAGGCAGAAAATGAGGTGGTTTTCATTTCTGGAGATTCAACAAACTGTCTTCTGTTACAGCCAAACATTGCACATTTTAACTAGTTTATCCTGTGTCCACTGGCTGCCATTTTTCTGCATCCCAGTTCTTATGTTTTATGTATAGCTGAGTCACTTGGCCTTTATTCTAGGTCTGTGGATGGTTTCGGGATGCAATTCTTCCATAAAGACATCTTCTGTCCTAACTTCTCCGAACACTACACGGGTGTAGCTAGGTCCTTCTAGTTGCAGCCAGTTCTGAGCTGATGACACTGCTCGACATATGATTAAGTTGTGTCTTTCACTTGTTGCACTAAGGTTCTTTTGCCACCCACTGAGATTATGCTCCTCAACATTTCTTGATGTCCACAATGCTGAAACAGAAACTTAGCCATCAGGCAATACCATCTAGGAGGTGTCTAATTGGCTCGAAATTTATTCTACAGAAGGACAATGACCCTAAACATATAACCAATATCAGGGGTGGAAATATCATTGGTCCAACCTGTGCAGCTGCACAGGAGCCCAAGAGATTGGGGAGCCCATTTCTACCTTCAAGGAAGGTAAGTTGGGCATTATGAGCTTTTGGGCTGCAAAAGGTCCAAATATTGTTCTTGCACATGGACCCTGTTCTGTCTGTCTTCTCCAGTGGTCAATCTCATTAAAAGTTATCTTCAGCATAAAAAAAGAAAAAAAACGGGTCCTGGAATTGATGATATGGCCACCACAGAGGCTTGTCTCATCATCAAGTCTGTGTCAGATTACTTCAAGAGACATGAGGATTTGTGTAAGACTACAACCACATAAAATCTGTTATTTGCCCAAAATGTTTAGAACATCTGAAATTAACAGTGTAATTTTCAATATATACTCTCATTCTGTATGTCCATGCGAAGTGTGGTCTTCATTGTGGCTCTGGTCTTTTAGCAGTGGATGTGTGTTTTAAGAGGTGTGGCAAAAGTCCATAAAACGTTAGGACAGTGTGTATAAAAACCCCATGAATAGGTAGGTTAGCAACCATTGTTGTCTTCTACTTAACGTTATGCTAAATAGGACCAGTGAGAAAGAAAAAGCAACTATAATTGTCTCCTGGACATTTCTGGAAGCTACAGTCGATCAGTGGTCAGAAACTGGCTTCAGGTGACCCATCATGCCAAATGTTGACACCAGGAGACCATAGTAGAAAGTACAGGGGAGCAGTGTTGTTTTAGAAGAAGAGTGTAAGTTTTTTTTTAAATCACCCTTGGTCCATTAAGACGTTTTCCTTTGCATGGCTTAGAACAGGGGTCCCCAAACATTCTGACCATGAGAGTCACATCCAGCTCTAAGAGGGGGTCATAAGCCACATCCAGCTCCCGTCCCCTCATAGTAGTGACACCCAGAGACCCCGTTACTAGTTTAATGACAGCCAAAGGCAATATAGGTTCCAACCTTAAACCTATTCAAATCTGCTCTTCTGTTTGGGGCTACTCATAAAAGTCACCTGGAGACCTTCTCTAGATAGTTGTTTGCTAGACCTGGTGCTTATGGACCAAGCTTGAAGACAGCCGTGAGCCACACATCACAGGCCCATGAGCCACGTGTTGGGGAGCCCTGCCTTAGACATACAAGGAGTTTCAAGGTTCTGGGAAAGTGACAGTAGATTCGCCTGTGAAAAGGGGTTTAAGTCCAAATGCTAAGTCCTGTATGGTCTCTCCTGCTTCCATATGACTAGAAATATGAAAAGAAAATGCCCCAATTTTTAAAAGGGAGAGCAAGTGACACACAATTTTAACCCTTTTTTTTGTGGCCATTTTCCATTTTGGAGTTTTCATCTTTCTCCTTCTTCGAAAAGTTATAACTTTTTTTTATTGTTTTATTACTATCGCCATATGAAAGCTTGTTTATGCAGGAAAAGTTGTAGTGGAACAAGTTGTACCGGGAAACAAGAAAAAAAAATCCAAATGGGGTGTAATGGTGAAAGAAATGCAATTCTGCTATTGTTTTTGCAGCATTCATCTAAATGGTTAAACAGTAGCAAATAAAGGTAGAAGAGTTAGGGGTACTTTGCACGCTGCGACATCGCTAGCATCGGCTAGCGATGCAGAGCGAGATAGTACCCGCCCCCGTCGCACATGCAATATCTTGTGATAGCTGCCGTAGCGAACATTATCACTAGGGCAGCTTCACACGCACTTACCTGCCGTGCGACGTCGCTCTGGCCGGCGACCCGCCTCCTTCCTAAGGGGGCGAGTCGTGCGGCGTCACAGTGACGTCACACGGCAGGCGGCCAATAGAAGCGGAGGGGCAGAGATGAGTGGGACGTAAACATCCCTCCCACATCCTTCCTTCCGCATTGGCGGTGGACGCAGGTAAGGAGATGTTCCTCGCTCCTGCGGCTTCACACACAGCGATGTGTGCTACCGCAGGAACGAGGAACAACATCGTATCTCCTATTGGTGCGACATTATGGAAATGACCGACACTGCATAGATCACCGATTTTCGACGCTTTTGCAATCGTTTATTGGTGCATCTAGGCTTTACACGTTGTGACGTCGTTACTGGCGCCGGATGTGCGTCACTTTCGATTTGACCTCGACGATATCGCAGTAGCGATGTCACAGCATGCAAAGTACCCCTTAGTGCTATACAGCTGACATCACATGGAGTGTGCACAGTGCCTGATACTATACCATACACTTCAGATATGCAGTAGTTTTACAGCAGAGGTTTGGAAGAAGTTAAAGAATAAGTAGGAATAGATCCAAAAATTATCAATACTGGAAATCTGGAAATAATAATGTGTTTTGGAAACTTTGTAACGTTTTTGAACTTTTGCAGATTTTTAAGTTCAAATCTTCCATATCCACGACACAGATACAGATTATGTAACAGATACAATTATTTTATTTTGTGTATTATTTCCTTTATTTGATCAATGTGATCACATTTTAACTCAGAAATTTGAAAGGTTTCTAAAGTCTCTGCGCGCGTTTGTATTTCTCTTTACTGTTAAATAATTTATTAGCCCGTTATAAACAAATAATGAGATTAAATATTAAAATATAGCACAATTTTCTGGGAAACAACTCTTGCAGTAATTACTTGCTGAGTTAGCAGCAGCACCTCTAGGAGAATTTTAGCTGAGGTTTATTTAAAGAACTGACCTGGGCAAAATCGCAGCTCAGCCCAGCACTATAGGCTGCCGTAATGGACGACACGCGGGGGTATAGATTTTATAAAACTGCATACTATATGTATTTTCCTTTATAATTTATTAGCAATGGGAGACATATTTCTTTCCTTTGATAATTAAGGCTTTTTTTGATGGGCACAAATTGTCTTATTTTTTCACTTATAAAGTAACCCCTTAATGAGTGATCTTAATGACTGGGCCTGAACAAGAACCTATCAGCAGAATTTAGCAATATACAGTGGAATGCAAAAGTTTGAGCACCCCTGGTCAAGTTTACTGATATTCTGAACAATTAGGCAAGTTGAAGATGAAATTATCTGTAAAAGCCATAAAGTTAAGGATAACACATATCCTCTGCATTTAAGACAAAAAAATACAAAAAAATAAATATAAATATATATATAGATATATATATATAGATATATATATCTATATATATAGATATATATATCTATATATATATATAGATATCTATATATATATATTACATTTTTAAATTCACAACAAAAAATAAAGTTGACCAATGCAAAATATTGGGTACCCTGCATGGTTATTACCCTGCAGCACCCCCTTTGGCAAGTATCAAAGCTTGTAAATGTTTTTTGTAGCCAGCCAAGAGTCTTTCAATTCTTGTTTGAGGGATTTTCATGCTTTCTTCCTTGGAAAAGTCTTCTTGTTCTGTAAGATTCCTGGGTCCTCTTGCATGCACTACTCTTTTGCAGTCTAGCCACAGATTTTCAATGATGTTCAGATCAGGGGACTGTGAGGGCCATTGTAAAACCTTCAGCTTGTACCTTTTGACATAGGCTAATGTGGATTTTGAATTGTGTTTAGGATCTTTATCCATTTATAGAAGTCATCCTCTTTTCAACTTCAGCTTTTTTACAGATAGTGTTAGGTTTGCTTGAAGAATTTGTTAAACTTTAATTGAATCCATTCTTCCCTCTACCCGTGAAATCTTCCCAGTGCCATTGGATAGACAAACCAAAGCATGATTAATCCACCCCCATGCTTATTGGTTGGCGAGATATTCTTGTCATGACATTCTGTCTCCTTTTTTTCCCAAACATTTGGTTTGATCATTGTGGCCAAGGAGTTATATTTTAACCTCATTAGTTAACACGACTTGTTTCCAAAATACATCAGTCTTGTTTAGATGTTATTTTGCATACGTCTGATGCTAAATTTTATGGTTAGAATGCAGGAGAGGTTTTCTTCAGATGACTCTTCCATGAAGGCCATTTTTCTGTAGATGTCTCTGAACAATAGAACAATGTACCACAACTCCAGAGTCGGCTAAATCTTCCTGAAGGACTTTTGCAGTGAAGTGAAGGTTCTGATTTGCCACTCTAGCAATCCTACGAGCAGCTCTCACAGAAATTTAGCTTGGTTTTCCAGACCTTATCCTGACCTTCACTGTTTCTGTAAGGGCCATTTCTGAATTACTTTTCGAATTGAGGAAAGGGCAACTTGAAAACGCTTTGCTATTTTCTTCTAGCTTTCTTCTGCTTTGTGGGCCTTCACCATTTTGATTTTCAGAGTGCTAGGCAGCTGCTTTGAAAAACCCATGGCTGTTGTTTTATTTGCACAAGGTTAGAGGAAGCTGGGTTTTTATAAAGCTGTGACATTTGCATCACCTGCCCTTTCCGAACTATGATAATGAACAAGCCACAAACCTAACAGGCTAATTAAGGTCTGAAATGATAGTCAAAGTTATCTGAGCACACAAATCTCCAAGGGTGTTCAAACTTTTGCATTGGCCCATTTTCATTTTTGTAGTTTTTAAAATGTTAAAGATGAAAATATTTTTTTTGTTCTTACCTAAAATATAAAGGAAACGTGTCATCTTTAACTTTATGCCTTTTAGAGATCATTTCATTTTCAACTTGATTAACTGTTCACAATAACAGTAATTTTGACCAGTGGTGCTCAAACGTCTGCATAGCACTGTAAAGAAAAGGTATGGCTATAATGGCGCTATTATACTGAATAAACTGATACCTTGGGTGAAGGAATCCAATGTGTGGTTCCTGTTTAAGGAGCCTTTGAAGTTTTCTTCTAATGATATCTCTGTCTCTTGGGGGGAGGGGGGGGGGCTGGGCAGTGGCGGACATATAGGTGCCCGATAGGTAAATGGGCCCATTTCTACCTCCAAAGCAGGTGCAATTTAGCATCTTTATGAACTCTTGCGGTGCAAAAGGCCCATATATTGTTCTTGCACAGGGGCCCTTTTCTCTCTATGTCCAGTGGGACTGGGGGTAGGGTCTTCTTCTGCTCCTCTGGTTGCCACCTGTTGTTTTTTGTTTTTTTTTTAACAGGTCACTGATTATTCAGTGACCTTTCTCCTATTAGAAATTTCTTGCTGCCGCCATCATTATGGTGGGCGACGTGTGTGGAGTGTGGTTCTACAGCTAGACTTCAATAAAATGGTGCAGGGAAAAAAGCATCTGCAGACTGAGATCTCAACTCATTGACATCTTTATTTAGCTGGAATCTTAATCTGTGCATGCGCCACACCAGGCACCATTTTATCAAAGACCTGCCATTTAACCACAAAGAGCAAGTGCCGCCCACCACAATGTCGGTGCAAAGTTTAGAAAAGGATGCAGGTCACTGAATAATCAATGACTTGCCATAGAAACACAGGCAGAGGGATTAAGGACTAGAAGAAGATCCTACCCCCAAGTCCCGCCCTGATGCACAGAGCCATCATTAGAAGAAAACTTCAGGAGGTAAGAAACAAGAACCACATATCAGATTCCTTCACCTAATTCTGGCCATGGCTTTCCTTTATATTTCTAAATCATGCTGACAGGTTTCTTTAAAGGGACTCTATCAGCACAAGATGATTGTTCACACCAAGTCCAGACACTCAGGCACCATGGCGTAGACCAACATTAAATACGCCTTCCCACATGCTGGCTTTCTACCTCTTCTCTGCCCCTATGATGCCATAGCTGTCAATCACAGAAGACGGGAGGGTAAAGATTGAGAGAAAACAAGCAACTATAAAGGTGTATCAGCCCCCGCCATGATGCACGAGCGCCTGTACATGATGTTGAGTCGCCCACCACAGTGCTGCAACAGTCGCCTCCGGGACACTTAAGGTTGACTCACCCACCCCAGGGCTTTGGGACACCCGGTGCCGGGCCGGACTAGTCAGTGGTGGCAGGGCCCGGCTCCGTGACCCTGGCGGGGTCAACTAATATGGCAGTTGTGGGGGTGGTAATTAATAATAAAGTTTGTGGAATATTCGTGACGCCACCTGTGGATTGCGGCTATGGAGCCGCCGCTGCTGAATGGGACCTCCGGGGCTGATGGATTAGCAGCTGGGATGGTTCTGCTCCCCACAGGTGGAGCAGTACCCCGGGGCAGCCGTTGGTGCTTATTAAAGTCTATGGCGCTTTTGTGGATGGTGCAGTGAAGGGGGAAAAAAAGGAAGCAACACCAGAGGGTGCAGTTTTAAGAGTTTACTCACTGTTTCATGGCTGCAGCGAACTGGTCGCCCACTGGTGTGCTGGGATCTCCGCCGATCCCGAGTAGTTCTGAAAGTAAAGGCCAGTGCACCTTTGGTTGTGTCTCCTTCCTAGACTGGCTTCAAAGCCTCGACCTTTGTAGATAGACTTGTCTTGGCCTCCACTGTAGGTTCTGGTCAAGAAGGCTTGCCTGGATGGAATCTTGCCTTCCTCCCAGGAGATCTACGGTGGGATGTGGCCCTGGGCGCTTGCAACCACCCTGGGCCTTCGGTGTTTACTTTGGAAATGTCTTTCTTTCCTCGGTTTCTAGGGACCGTCCCTGTATGCAGCATGATCCCTCCACCCGATGTTCTAGTGGAACAGGCCACGAGCTTGAAAACCTTCTGTGGCCCTGGAATCCTTTCTTTTCTGTCTGTGATGTCAAAAAAAACCCCACCAAAAAGAGGAATAAAAACCTCCAAAAGTTAAACAAAAACTCACAGACTAATGGCAGAAGATGTAAACTGCCCAGGCCAAAAAGACTAATGCACTGCCAGGATGCAGCAAGACCTCCATTAAATGGAGACATCACAGGTGCAAAGGGAGATGGTTTTAAAATTGCACACTTGTGGCTTGCATAGGTCACTGTTCACACATGCAGGCACACAGTATCTGGTATGCAGCCTATTGGTCACGCCCATCACAATCGATGCAAGCGGGCTACACCAGTACTAAATATGTGTACCATGCAGGGACAGTGAGTATAATATGCAAGGCCTAACATTAAGAGGCCTGGCTGCATCCTGTATAAAATATTCTGTCTGTGATGTCACCTGGGCCTATCTGGGCCCCAGGTTCTCCACCAGGAAGCTTCACTTTCCGTTGCTTTTCTGAGGTATCAACCTCGCTCTCTCTTTCCAACTCCTCACTCTTCTCCTCTCCACTTCTAACTACTCCAACTAACAACTGGACTTGAACTTCCTGTATCTGCTCTTTCTTTCTGTTGGCTCCTCCCACTTTCCCAGTTGCTAGGTCCCACCCTATGGGAGAAGAGATGGGTCTTAAGGCCCCCCAGTGTGGCGCCCTGGCCTAGCCAGGTCGTCACAGATAACATCCAAACACCCCCACCCATATTAGACAGGGACACCAGCCAAACGAAAATCCTTGTTGCCTCCCTCCAGTGTCTGATGTCCACACCAGGTGGGGCGGAGCTAAACGGTTGGCCCCACCCACCGAGGAGTTCACAGGCCTGGAGGCGGGAAAAGTGACAGTAGTTGAGTGTAGAAGTGTGAAGTGAGAGGAGTGAACACTTGGGTGTCTGGGTTTGTGGCCCAGGCACTGACAGCAAGGTTGGCAGACGGTGGTGGCCGTCTGCAGGAGTGGTGGATCAACGCGGAACCGTAGGACCGGGGATGGGCGACGGCCCGCCGGTACCGACCGGGGAGCGAAGTGAAGCCAGCACACACAGGCAGGGCCATCGGACCCCGACCAGGCTTGGAGCCGCCGACAATAGTCAGATCCGAATGTGACTGGAACCCCAGGGGTTTCACAACAGCAAAATTCCTGATTGAAGGCAACAGCCCACACCATGAGGGTATACAGCTACCGCCTAAGGCTAGAGACCCAAGGACCAGCGCCTGCGGGCAAACGGGCTCCTCCGGTACCCATACACCGGGGAGCAGACTACCGTTAGGAATCCATAGTAGTCAGAAAAAGAACATTGAGGTGCAGGGAAAAACAGCTGCCATCACCTGTCCGGGGAGAAGCACTGCAGCCGGCTGCGGGACCCGTCCATCCAGCCGTTTGGTTTACCGAGGACTTTGTACCTTTCTTGCTGAGTGAGTACACCCGTGCCATCCGGCACCGCGCCGCGCTGTCCCTTCAACCCTGCACCTCACCAACCCTGCCTCTGTCGCGGGCAGAGGAGGGGACGCTGCGCTCTCCCACTGCTCGGGTCCGGCTGCCGCTGCGGCCTCTGCTGCTCGGTGGCTCGAGCGATGGGCCGGATCCCGGGGACTCGAGCGGCGCTCCTCGCCCGTGAGTGAAAAGGGGATTGGTTTTGGGGATTTATTGTTGTCCGTGACGCCACCCACGGTTGTGGTGATTGTGTGGACACCACCGCTGCTCTGTATGGGGATCCCGGGAGCGGTGACAGGGAGCAGCAGAGTTGTTAGTTCTCCCCTCCGTGGGTAGGGGTTGGTTGTCCCGGGGCCCAGTGATGGGGTGAAGGATGAGGGATGGCAGGCCAGGTGCGGGGCCTGGTGAGGTGCAGGGTCGCGGGGGCAGCGCTGTGCCACACGGCACGGTGGTACTCACTCAGCCTGAGACGATGACACAGTTCTCGGTAAAACACATGGCTGGAAAGACGGTTCCCACGGACGGCTGCTGTTGCTTTTCCCCGGTAGTTGGCGGTGACGGTCTCTGTCCCTGCACCTAGTGTAATTTTGGTAGCGATGGGTTCCCACTGGTAACCCGCTCCCCGACTTGGATATGGGCCGGAGGAGCCCCTCTTTGCCCGCAGGCGCTGGCCCTGAGAAACTGGTGCCTTGGCGGTGGCGGTGTCTCTCTCCTACGGTTGGACTGTTGCCTTCAATCGGGACTTAGTTGTTGGGAGACCCGGAGGTCCCCTTCACTGACGGATTTGGCAAATTCACGGCGACTCCTAGCCTTGCCGGGATCCGAAAGGCCCCTGCCAATGGTGCTGGCTTCTCCTTGTATACCGGTCCGGTACCGCCGGGCCACCACCCGTCCACGGTCCTTTCGGCAACCTCCGATCAGCCTCTCCTGCAGACGGTCACCGCCATCTGCTAACCTTGCTGTCTCGATCCGGGGCACACACCCGGACCAACTTCAGGCTTTCAAACTGTCACTTTTCCTCTTTCACTACTTTCCCTCCTTCTACTTCAAACTCCAAACCTAATCTCTCTCCTCTCCAAAACTCAACTGCCTGGTTTTCCTGCCTCCAGGACTGTGAACTCCTCAGTGGGCGGAGCCAACCGCCTGGCTCACCCCCTGGTGTGGACATCAGCCCCTGGAGGAAGGCAACAAGGATTTCTGGTGTAGCTTTGGTGTACCTATCCGGGGTGTAGGGTGTGGTGATGTCATTACCTGTGACCCCTGGCTTGCCCAGAGCGTCACATTCCCCCTTAGAAAAATGCAGACCGTCCGCGGGCTGCCCGTCCAACACCGGTTTTATTTTTCTGAAAAAGATGAAAAACGGTAACACATACAATTATAGTAACATCATCCCACAACGGGAGGCACTTTTCTTAAACGTTACGGTAACGGTTGCGGCTGCCGCTCTCTCCCACCCAAGTAACCTGGCCCTGATGCTGCCCCTAAGAAACAGGCAGCACCCCTTGACCCCAGTCCTGAACCAAGTCACCCGAGCGGGATCTGTCCTTCCCCTCCAGAGGGTAGCCACCAGTTCCGGTGGTGGCTGGGCCCCAGCCTGCTCCACTGCGGGCCCTCCCTCCAACCTGCCTCTCCGGAGGCGGTAACGGTAAGCTGCAACAACACAACATATTTACAAGCCACTAACGTTTGTGGTTGCCGTGCAAGTTCACGGGCTTGTCCGTAAGGAGTCCCTTACGCAACTTTAAGCGGTCCCCACGGGGACAACGGTGACGGCAACGACCGGTTCAATCACGGTTGCTGACAATCAGATGAGACTTCGGTGATCATTTTCATTTTCTCATAACTCTCAAAACTTTATAAACACACATATTCTGGTGGTCCCAACGGGGACTGTGTAACGGCATTCCGCTGCCCTTACTCCGATTCTTCAGCTGAGGCGGATCCATCCTCCGCCACCAGCATATCAAACATGCACTGACATGCCTGCTGTGACAGAGGTGCCCGGTACCCATTTCCACCGGTGCGCGGGGTGTAGAAAACCACTGGGTCTCCTTCATAGCGGGGACGCTCACTTGCCCCCTCAAACTCAGCGGTGGGCCCGGGGCCGGAGTCATCATCAATTATTCCTGCGTCAGGCGGGTTGCCGCCAGCTGCAGCAGCCTCCTGGCCTCCAGCACCCAGCACATCAGATCCTTCTGCAGTAGCACGGGGCAGGTCAGGCGAGTTTACACTGAGGCGCCCCATACGTAACGGCAAGGGTGATGCATAGGCCGAGACTAGACCGGGCCCCTCAGCCGCAGCGGCCGGTCCTGGTAGGACATAGGGACGTGGGTCACCAGTCGACTCCGTTACATCTGTTCCCCTCCCGTACATCGGGGCAGTTGCAATCAGCATCTCCACCTCGTTGGTCCACTGCTCCATCATCCGGAAGATCTGATCCTGCTGACGTTGGTGGAATTTAATCACCGGGGCCTTCATCCATGCTACGGTCCCGGGCTCGGGGTCTGGCGCAATCACTGCCGGGACTTCTGGCACAATTTTGTCAAGGGGCCGCGGTCCTAGTGGTTCCCCCGGGAGTAATTCAGGGACGTCCTGGACGTCTGCAGCCGGTTGGTCCGCCGGAGCGGATTGGCAGGGTATCGCTACCGGTTGGGCAGGTAGCGGGCCTAGTGGCGGAGCGGCAGCAGCTAACACGGGTAGCGGGGAGAGAGGCAGGGTGAGCGAAGGCAGGCCGGGCTCCTCAGCTTCAACGGCCGATCCCTCGGGAATACAGGGGCGTGGGTCTCTTACCTGCTCCTCCAAATCCTCTTCCACCTCGCGTCTCCGCATAGCAGCCACTATGTCCGCCATGTCGGTCTCCCACTCCTCTAGGAGGAGCTGCATATGGGCTTGCAGACGGTTATTCAACGGGGCAGTCCGGTCTCTCAACCACATCGTCGTGCCGGGTGCGGGAGCGTCCTCGTTGGCGGTCGGACTGTACATCTTGGCAATCGTGCCTTCCAGGAACCCAGTATTCCTGCAGAGTCCTGGCGTCTCTGCTTTTATAGCCGCAGCTACATGCGACCAGTCGCCATTTCGTCCCCCTTAGCCTCTTTCCGGCCCCTCCTCTCTCGGGGCGGGATTTTTGGCCTTCGCGCCTCCACTACTCGAGAAGACACTCGAGCGGGAACTTTTCGCGCCAAAGATGGTGGCTTCTGAAATTTTTCGGTGTCCGGCGGTAACAAGGCGCACCTCTACCAGACGGCAGAGCGGTAAGATCCTGTTCGTGACGCCAAGTTGTCGCGGGCGGAGGAGGAGATGCTGCGCTCTCCCACTGCTCGGGTCCGGCTGCCGCTGCTGCTGCGGCCTCTGCTGCTCGGTGGCTCGAGTGATGGGCCGGATTCCGGGGACTCGAGCGGCGCTCCTCGCCCATGAGTGAAAAGGGGATTGGTTTTGGGGATTTATTTTTGTCCGTGACGCCACCCACGGTTGTGGTGATTGTGTGGACACCACCGCTGCTCTGTATGGGGATCCCGGGAGCGGTGACGGGGAGCAGCAAAGTTGTTAGTTCTCCCCTCCGTGGGTAGGGGTTGGTTGTCCCGGGGCCCAGTGATGGGGTGAAGGATGAGGGATGGCAGGCCAGGTGCAGGGCCTGGTGAGGTGCAGGGTCGCGTGGGCAGCTCTGTGCCACACGGCACGGTGGTACTCACTCAGCCTGAGACGATGACACAGTTCTCGGTAAAACACACGGCTGGAAAGACGGTTCCCACGGACGGCTGCTGTTGCTTTTCCCCGGTAGTTGGCGGTGACGGTCTCTGTCCCTGCACCTAGTGTAATTTTGGTAGCGATGGGTTCCCACCGGTAACCCGCTCCCCGACTTGGATATGGGCCGGAGGAGCCCCTCTTTGCCCGCAGGCGCTGGCCCTGAGAAACTGGTGCCTTGGCGGTGGCGGTGTCTCTCTCCTACGGTTGGACTGTTGCCTTCAATCGGGACTTAGTTGTTGGGAGACCGGGAGGTCCCCTTCACTGACGGATTTGGCAAATTCACGGCGACTCCTAGCCTTGCCGGGATCCGAAAGGCCCCTGCCAATGGTGCTGGCTTCTCCTTGTATACCGGTCCGGTACCGCCGGGCCACCACCCGTCCACGGTCCTTTCGGCAACCTCCGATCAGCCTCTCCTGCAGACGGTCACCGCCGTCTGCTAACCTTGCTGTCTCGGTCCGGGGCACACACCCGGACCAACTTCAGGCTTTCAAACTGTCACTTTTCCTCTTTCACTACTTTCCCTCCTTCTACTTCAAACTCCAAACCTAATCTCTCTCCTCTCCAAAACTCAACTGCCTCGTTTTCCTGCCTCCAGGACTGTGAACTCCTCGGTGGGCGGAGCCAACCGCCTGGCTCACCCCCTGGTGTGGACATCAGCCCCTGGAGGAAGGCAACAAGGATTTCTGGTGTAGCTTTGGTGTACCTATCCGGGGTGTAGGGTGTGGTGATGTCATTACCTGTGACCCCTGGCTTGCCAAGGGCGTCACACCTCCCCATCACTTCATTGGGCCCCGGGACCACCAACCCTTACCCACGGAGGGGGAAAACTGGCATCACAGACTAAATCCCCCAAACCAACCACCCCTTTCATTCACGGGCGAGGAGCGCCGCTCGAGTCCCCGGATCCGACCCACTGCTCGAGCCACAGAGCAGCCATCGCAGCAGCACCGGACCTGAGTGTTAGCGAGCGCAGCACAGTGGCGTCCTCCCCGCCCGCGACACCAGCATGCAGCAAGGGGGTAGCTGCCACTATCCCCGGTCCCAAAATATGCCTAACAATGGGTGTAGTGTGAATTTGCCTGTGGACCGGCGTTTACTCCCGTCCTTACCCAGGATGGGACATCACACCTCTGGCTGAGGTGCAATGTCTCTGTGGTGACAGAAGCCTCAGGGGCACCACACGGGGACTTCTCATTAGGGACCCTTCTCTGGCAACAGCTTTGTGGGGTTTATTTACATGGAAATCGTGATGCCATTCTCAGTTCACGGTCAGGGTAATGACCGCCACTGCAGTTTAACGAGCGTCTGGGGCTGATGGTGTCTGCAGTCTGGTGGTATAGCCTCCCGAGAGTGAGGCTGGCCCCAGGGGCTCAGGTGTAAGTGCGTGGAACTACAGGTCGCAGAATAATTCAGACAGAGTCCAGGGTGTCTTTCAACTTGTTTACTCACTAGTTAGGAGTTTGCCTGAGAGTGTCCTGTTTAACTGCTGATTAGTCTCTGGTTATCTGGTGCAAGTTCCAGGCGGTTACCGGTGTCAGTGTAAATGTCCTGTTTGTCCTCACTATCAAGCGACTGGCCGAAGGAACCTGGGCTGAGCTCCTGCTCCCAAGCCGCAGGCACCGTAACAGAAAGATAAGGTGTCTGAAGTCCCACCAGCACTTGTGCTTTCCTGCACCCAGTCTGGTCTCAGGGGACTTCCCTCCAGCAACGCTCACTATGTGACATGGCTACCTCCTCTTATATTCCATGTGGCACCCGCCCACCGGTGGTTGTCCTGGTGACCGGGAAGTCCCATACTTCTGGATGGCTAACTCCCCCTGCCCACCCCAGTCCACTCCCCCTGTGAGGAAGGCACCTAACTGCATGTGAAATGTGTGTCTGTGGTGTGAGCACCGGCAAACCTCCTGTCACTTACCCCAGATAAATACTGCTCCTTAATTTAGTTGCAGTACCCTGTAGCAACCAGAGCTTCAGGGGCGCTATAATGTGAACAGTCATCCAATGCTGATGGACTCCCGTTAAAGGGCCTTGAAGGGTAATCATATTTTAAAGTAACTTTTCAAGATAAGCTGCACTATCAGTCAACATTAGGAATAAAACTAGTTCTGGCCTCTAAATGGATTGCACCCTGCATTTGTACCAATTTTCAACTCTTCATGCTCAGTATCTAATTTTCAATGCACTCTGAGCTGGTGGGAGGAGAGTAGCTACTGTGATCAATGCCATACATAGCATAGTACAGCACACATCACGGATACCGTGGATATTAACCCCTTCATGACCCATGACGGATCTTTCTCATATGTTATTTTTTTATTTCTTAATTTTAAATGTAGTAAGAGGGGGTGATTTTATCTTTTATTTTTTTTTTAAAACTATTTTTTTCTATTTTGTACTGTATTTAATAGTCCCTTTAGGGAACTTGAACCTGCAATGGTCTGATCACTTGTTTTATTTCCAGCAATGCCACAGCATTGCTACATACAGTGGCTAAAAAAGTATTTAGTCAGTCACCAATTGTGCAAGTTCTCCCACTTAAAAAGATGAGAGAGGCCTGTAATTGACATCATAGGTAGACCACAACTATGAGAGACAAAATGAGAAAACAAATCCAGAAAATCACCCCGTCTGATTTGGCAGGATTTTGTTTTCATACTTAAGAGATGGTCCACTACAAAGCACAGTGGCCACATCGGTGTAAAGCTATGACAGAAAGCTTTTTCTAAACATCTTCTGTTGCCAATTCTGTCAGTGAGCGACGCGATCACTGTCCCCTTATCCCCCATCACGTGGCTCAGGCCTTCAATGACCTCTGATGTCCAGTGAGGTCACGTCAAATTCCGGAATTGGAAATTAACCCGCCATCACTGAGGCAGGATCCAGTCTCCATGAGTGACTGGACTGTAGGCGGAGATTCATCGCACGTCACTGCCCAGCTTCTCGTGCGTTCTCTCCTTCAGCATTGCTCCTGCTTGCAGCACTCTGAGGTGAACTGTGATGTGCGCTGAAACTTTGCCCACAGCATAGTCATTCACGGAGACTGGGTCCCACCTCGGTGATACGGAGTCACCTTCCAATTCCGGAAGCTGAAGTGACATCACCAGACAACAGAGGTCACTGCAGTCCGTATCACATGATGGGCAGATGAGCGGATGGCAATAGCGCTGTTTACAGACAGAATGGACTGTGACGCCCCTGCACTAGTCAGGGTGTCACAGGGAACTGCACTCCTATCCTTATAGTGCAGAACCCACCTTCCTTGGTTCCAGGTTCCACCCAGTGGTATTGCTACCAGCCGCATTCAAACCCCCAATCCACACTCACACCAGTACGGGTCAGACAAGCCAGTGGGTAGGTCTAGCAGGAGAGTGCTGGCCACCTTGTGGGGCAATTACCCCAAAACAGCTGTCTGTGGATGGATACCATGTTTGGCATAGGTGGTCTCCTTGACTGGAGGCTGCCCGTCCCGTGATTGTTCCTTCCCAGTGAAAGACCTGGCTAGTTTCCAGCCAGCGTTGAGAAACATGTGATGGTGTCTCCGCAACATTCTTGTTTTGCATATTTTCCCAGGGGGCCTTGTTCTAGTGTCACTGTGTTGAGAAACACGTGATGGTGTCTCCGCGGTGTTGGATGTTGATCTCCCCGAGGTCAACCATCCTTACCTATGTCACCTTGAGGGTCAGACAGACTGGTGGGAGGTGACAAGTCAGTGAGCTCCAGGGGAGCAAAGGGAGAGGAAGTGTAGTAGAAACTCTCAAAGGGAGAGGGAATCGGGGGTTGGAGCCCCCAGAAAAAGTGAAGTAGTGGCCCTCAGTGTGAGGGGCTGAGAAGTCGAAGCTCCCAAGAGGTCGAACTAAATTGGGACATAGCAAAAGCAATACTATTGGGAGCGGATACCTACACATGCTCTCCTTCCCAAGCCGCAGTGGTGCACTGGGACTTTTGGTTCACCTGCAGCATGTGTGTGTAATGACTTTACAAAACATCATCCAGCACCACGATGACCGGCCTGAGTGAGTACATGGTCATCCCCTGCTTCCAGCAAGCCTGCGCTCCCCTGCACCCCACCATCCAGAGTCCCGGGGCCTTCCCTACCCGTGGAGGGAAAACGTCATCTAGCTGCCCCCATTCCATCAACCCTGGTACTCCCATCGGCAGCAGCGGTACTCTCCATTACCGCACACCACGGGTGGAATCACGAACTATATCTCCCCTGTAAATAACCCCCCCCTTTTACATTTAAAAGTGGCCCCTAGCCCCCGGGTCCAGAGACCCTCGAGCCACAAGTAATCACCCCCGGATCCGAGCTGTTCGACCGCTGCTGGGGCGGCACAGTACAACAGAAGGTATATACATAAAGCCTTCTGTCACAGCTTCACACCAATATGGCCACTATGCTTTGTAGAGGACCACTCCTTAAGGCTATGTGGCGCCCCTGAGGCTTCCGTCACCACAGAGACATTGCACCCCAGTCAGAGGTGTGATGTCCCATCCTGGGTAAGGAAAGGGGTACATGCCAGTTCACAGGTAAAACTGCACTACACCCATTGCTAGGCACACACTGGGACAAGGGATAGTGGCAGTAACCCTCCCATGCTGCAAGCTGGGAGGGGTCGTAAGACCCATCCCTGCTCCCATAGGGTGGTAGCTTAGCAACCGGGGGGTGGGGAGAGCCAGCCGAGTGTAGAGCAGAGAGGAAGGTCAGAGTTTCAGTTTACCTCAGAGAGTGAGGAGACAGCATGTAGCTGTGAAAGAGAAAGGAGCTCTGTGAGTTCAGAGTGTCCGCAACAGAGAAAGAAAGCAACAGAGAAGGAGAGAAACAGAGAGTAGAAGAAAAGCTCTAGTCAGGCAGGAGCTAAAGAAAGAAGAAAGTGACGCTTCCTGGTGAAGACCCTGGGACTCGGAGGGTCCAGGTGACACCAAGCAGGGAACGAAGGGATTCCAGGGCCACAGATAGCTTCAGAGCTGGTGGCCAGTGAAGTCAGCTGAGAAAGGACACAATTAGAGGGGTGCACTGGCATCAACCCCCAGATCTACCTGGGATCGGCGGAGGTCCCTGACGGTGGTCCCAGCAGTCCAAAGGCTCCTGCAGGCCTTGACAAGAACTGTGAGTAAAGACCTTGAAACTGCACCCCTGGTGTTGCCTCATTTATTTCTCTGCATAGACACTAATAAGCACCAACAGTGTCCCCGGGGCACCGCTCCACCTGTGGGGAGCAGTACCACCATTGCTGCCATATCATCACCCCGGAGGCCTTACACAGCAGTGGCGGCTTAATAGCCGCATACCACAGGTGGCGTCACAAACACAAACTTTATTCACCCCAAGTCACTGAAGCCATATTCAAACTGACACCCACCAGGGCCACGGAGTCGGGCCCCGCCACCACTGACTACCCCCGGACTAGTCCGGCCCGGCACCGGGTGTCCCATAGCCCTGGGGTGGGCGAGTCAGCTATGTGCCCACGCTGTGGAAAATTCACCACAATTTTTATTGCGGAAATTCTGTGGATTTTTCAAAAATCCGCAGTACAGCGAGTCCCCATCCATTTCTATGGCATTTTGGAACTGCTTTGCCCATGCTGCATTTTTTTCCGCATTGTAAACAATGCGGATTTCCCTGCGGAAAAATCTGCAGCATGTACATTATTCCTGCGGATTTTTCCGCATGATCCTATACTTACCTGCCTTGATAGAAGACACCGGAGTCACTTCCTCCGATGCAGAGGAGTACAGTGGAGCCAGCTGCAGGAGGTGGTGGGCGGGGTCTACACGAGCTCCGGTCATGTGACAGCCAGAGCTAGTTCAGGCCCTGCCACCTTCTCCTGCAAAGTGCAGACAGACACAGCCGGAAAGTGAAGTGCTGCGTGATGGAGGTAAGCAGTGCTTTTTTTTTCTGCGGTATGTTCCGGTATGGCGTACCAGAAAGTCTGATGAGCGCTGATGGCCAGCACCTCTGGCTCTGTCCACATGGCTAATTTGTAAACTATACAAATTAGCCATGTGTGGAGCGGAGGCACAAGCAGAGCAGCTACTGGAGCTGCAGGACCTGCCTGACCTCAGGAAGGGTGGTGCCTCCCCTGACCTACGGAGGCTGTGATTGGCTGACGAACGCCGCTCAGCCAATCACAGCCACTGCAATGTTTCAACCATGAAAAATGGCTGAAACATTGAAATCCAGCCAAGATCAGTGCTGCTGTAGCACTGATCATTGGCTGGAGCTGGGTGACCTCTGCTTCACCTGCCCCCAGCTCTGATTGGAGAGAACGGCCTTGTGACCGATCTCTCCAATCACTGTGGATCTGGGGCCGGTGACAGCTTCACTCCGTCCGTGGAAGCTGAGGAGAGCGATCCCTGCAAGAGCCGCATCAGTAAGTTATAGCTGCCGCCGCCCCCTCTCCATCTGCTGTCCCCCCTCCATCTGCCGCTGCTCTCCCCATCAGCCGCTGCCCCCTCCATCTGCCTCCCCCCCTCCATCAGCCGCTGCCCCCTCCATCTGCCACCGCTCTCCCCATCAGCCGCTGCCCCCTGCATCTGCCACCGCTCTCCCCATCAGCCGCTGCCCCCTCCATCTGCCGCTGCTCTCCCCATCAGCCGCTGCCCCCTCCATCTGCCTCTCCTCCTTCATCAGCCGCTGCCCCCTCCATCTGCCACCGCTTTTCCCTTAGCCGCTGCCCCCTCCATCTGCCACTGCTCTCCCCATCAGCCGCTGCCCCCTCCATCAGCCGCTGCCCCCTCCATCAGCCGCTGCCCCCTCCATCAGCCGCTGCCCCCTCTAGCTGCCTCCATCTGCCACCGCTCTCCCCATCAGCCGCTGCCCCCTCCATCTGCCGCTGCTCTCCCCATCAGCCGCTGCCCCCTCCATCTGCCTCTCCCCCTTCATCAGCCGCTGCCCCCTCCATCTGCCACCGCTTTTCCCTTAGCCGCTGCCCCCTCCATCTGCCACTGCTCTCCCCATCAGCCGCTGCCCCCTCCATCAGCCGCTGCCCCCTCCATCAGCCGCTGCCCCCTCTAGCTGCCTCCATCTGCCACCGCTCTCCCCATCAGCTGCTGGCCCCTCCATCTGCCTCCCGCCCTCCATCAGCCGCTGCTCTCCCCATCAACCGCTGCCCCCTCCATCTGCCTCCCCCCCTCCATCAGCCACTGCCCCCTCCATCTGCCACCGCTTTCCCCATCAGCCGCTGCCCTCTCCATCTGCCTTCTCCCTTCCATCAGCTGCTGCCCCCTCCATCTGACACCGCTCTCCCCATCAGCCGCTGCCCCCTCCATCTGACACCGCTCTCCCCATCAGCCGCTGCCCCATCCATCTGACACCGCTCTCCCCATCAGCCGCTGCCCCCTCCATCTGCCACCGCTCTCCCCCATCAGCCGCTGCCCCCTCCATCTGACACCGCTCTCCCCATCAGCCGCTGCCCCCTCCATCTGACACCGCTCTCCCCATCAGCCGCTGCCCCCTCCATCTGCCACCGCTCTCCCCCATCAGCCGCTGCCCCCTCCATCTGCCACCGCTCTCCCCATCAGCCGCTGTTCCCTTCCTTGATTGAAATTAGCATACAGACTACAAAACTGAATGAGGAAAAGGGCCGCACAGTCCATTGGACAAGTTGAGCAGTTTGTTCAGGCGGCACTAAATTCAGGGGGGCGGCAATGCGGCCCACGGGCAGAGCTGTATGGGGACTGCCATTTTCCGCCACCTAGTGCCCCCACAGCTAAACTGTGCACAGGATCTCCCGGTCGCCCGACAGCACGACAGCACCCCCTCCCAGCTCCTCAATCTCGGCCGCCGGTTGACAGACCCCCCCCCCGCTCCTCAATCTCGGCCACCCCGGCACCTGACAGCACCCCCCCTCTCGATCCTCGCCTCAGGGTTGTGTACCGGCAAATATTTTTTTACAAAAAAAGCGCTGGAGGTAAGCATGATCTCCTCAATCACTCCAGCACTTGTTCTGCATTGAGGATGCAGTGCCCAAGCCATGGTACTGTATCCTCAATGCAGAATGCCCGCACCATATCCGCAGGACATTCTGCAATACCACTTCAGCATGGAAACAGACAGCTGTGCTGCGGATTTCTGCGAGCTCCTGTGGAATGTTCTGCGAATATATCCGCAGGACACTTTTCCCGTGGGCAGATAGTCTTAAGGTCACCTGCCGACTAGCAGAAGCTAGTTGGCTTCTGACTGTAATGTGTACGTCTTTTAGATGCTGAGGTACCCGCTGAGTTATTAAAGCAGAAGACGCTTCAGGAAAACAATGATGGTGGTCTTCACGAACCCACCTGAGGAATGGCCAAATCACTTCTTTTAACTTCTTAGTGGTTTTTCAAAGCCTGAAGTTTTTAAAAGAAGGCCAAAAAGACTGAGCATGTGCAGAAGTCGTCTTGATATTGCAGGGTGGATGTTCATTTTATTTGGCATCTTTCAAACACTATTTCAGGGGGGATCACAGTGGAGCAGCAGGAAAAAGGCATTGTGTGCACATACCCCGAGCATGCAAATTACATTGAGTCGGCAGAACAACCACTCAACCACTTAATCGAGGGGCGCTAAACTTAAATTTTGCCTCCGATGCAGGAAATCTAGATTCTCTTCTGACAATACCATTTGTTCTTTTACTAATATATATTTATACATTCAGACATGAAACACTGTCTCAAGATGTAAAACTCTGCATTTGGAAATACCCAGAAAAAAATATAAAATGGGAATATGTAGAAATATATCATATGCAGAAAGTCTTAGCCCTTTCGGATTTAAAAGCAATTACTGCTCATATTTAATGACTGGCCACAGATTAGTGATTATCATAATATGGAAATGTGTTTTTTTTCCCTCTTTGATGTATTATTATATACTGCTTCATTCTTGGAATAGTTCTGCTAATGATGTGAAGTACCACTAGTGAACAGCAGGGGGCAGCAGAGCACCTTAGATAAAATCTCCCATCTAATAGGCTGAATTTACATTTGTCCTAGTCTGGCAAATTCAGGAATATTAACCAGGGAAGGGGTAAGCATATCCATTACAAGGCTTAGGTGGCCGTCCAGGAGGTCAGTGACGGGGAATATTAATGAAGAAAGTACATTATGAGACCGGCACATTAACTAGGGTGTACATACTTAGGACGCTATTATGGACGCTTGGTTGCCAAGCAACTTATGTTGTGTTCACAGCCGGTCGACAATAGTTACAGCAATTTACCATGAATGTATAAGTGACAGCAATTGTAGAAAAGTGTATAGTTACCACACAAATATGTCACCTGAAGAATAGTTAATCATGGATCATGATGTAGTGCTGTTAAAATATATTCCCCCTCACCCCACATTATCACATTTGTCAAAGTGTGATATTATATAACAGAAGCCTATACACAAATATAGTATAGGCTGCTCGGATCCGGATCCGCGGTGGCTCGAGGGGTGTCCGGACCCGGGGGTCTCGCGGCCACTCGAATGAAGGGGGGTATTTAAAGGGGGTGGTATATTAAGAGTTTGTGACGCCACCCGTGGTATGTGGTAAGGGGGAGTACCACCGCTGCAGTTGGGAGAATCCGGTGGCGATGGAGTGGGCAGCCGGGTGTTTAACCCCTCCACGGGTAGGGGGAGATGCCCCGGGACTCGGTGATGGTGACTGGGGAGTGTCGTTGGGGAGGTAAGGGTCACTTGCCTACTCAGTCCAATGACGCTGACACCGGAACTTTAGTAAACCAAAGTTTTGGACACCGCTGCCACTGAGAGCGAGCATGTTTGGGTCCTGTTTCCGTTGGTGTTGCCTGTTGATCTGTGACCTTTCCCTTGGCACCTTGTTTCTTTCTGGTTGGTCCCTGTAGCCTGAAACTA
Source organism: Anomaloglossus baeobatrachus (assembly GCF_048569485.1). Classification (NCBI taxonomy): domain Eukaryota; kingdom Metazoa; phylum Chordata; class Amphibia; order Anura; family Aromobatidae; genus Anomaloglossus; species Anomaloglossus baeobatrachus. Next base: position 79,653,917 of record NC_134356.1, read on the forward strand.
GTCGGGTCCCACTCCCCAGTATGGTTAACTGAGGGAGCTTGCTCTCAGGGTTCACGCTTGGGATTTTCTGGACCGTATGTATGGAAAGTCCTATCCCCCTCGTTGCGCTAGTACCCCGATTTTGGAGCGAGTGGAGAGTGGATCTTGAAGGCTCAGTCCTCGTCGGGTAAATTGTCAGTTTGCTTGAAGCTACTCCCTAACCTAGGGTCCACGTACCCCGTCGTGCCCTGGTCCCTGCCCGGTGATGGTACAAGGCCGACGACTGTCCTCCACGACAATGCCGTGCCCCTTGTCACGATCCCCTGCGACTGGGGTTCCAGCTCCTACCAGGCCCAGACCAACGTGTGCTACCTAATAGTTCCAAGGAGCCCGGCTCCTGACCTCTCACTTTCACCTCCAACACTACACTCCAACTGACTGACTCCTCACCTCCCCTTAACCAACTCCCCAAGTGAGCAACCCTATTCCACTCAGGCCGTCCACTGGTGTGTCTGGTGGGTGTGGTGCAGAGTGTTCCTAGAATTTTGAGTAGCTGGTTTTGGCAACACCAATTAGTTAGGGACCCGTAACAAAGAAGGAGGTGGATATTGCACAGGAGGGCAGCTTGCACAATACACTGTGACCACCTGATAGGCCAGGGTGTCACACATTGTTATAGGGTATGAATGTCGATAGAAAAGTGTGCAACTTTTAGTTAAAATGTCGCCACCTTCATCCATGGGCTGTGTCTTGTACTCATGTATTCATGTATCGTATTGATGGACAGAGAGAATGGCATAGCGACGGATTCTTTCTGTGAAGTAAAACATTTCCCTCCTTGTTTTTAAACAAGTTTTATCCCACATAAAGCAGCAGATATGATCTCATGCTGTAATGTCTTTATACTCGTTCGCATTCTCCCGGCCCAGGAAATGTATTATGATCAGACCATGTCCCTATATGGTCAGACACGGCCATTACACAGTACATAGCAGGGGTACATATATAAGATTATCTCAGTACAGGAACATTTTATATAACAGATCCAATTGTGGAAATTATGATTATTCCAAGATCTATTGATTAAAATGTACTTTATTTATAGGACAAGCCTATAAACGGTTGTCCACTTATTCTCTATTTTACCAAATATGTTGTACATATTAATTTCTCACAGACTGCCTATATTTCCCTGTTGTCAAAATCCCTGTGGATGGAGCAACATGTGGCCAGAATTGTCCATCCACCCTTTCCTGATAGTAGCTTCAGCTTTCAGTCATAGAGGTGCAGCAGGCGTAGCTTCAGTCACTGCTCTGTGCATAGTGAGTGGCGGCTGTAACGGCTCCCCCGCCACTGACTTACAGCCGACTCTGTACTGATACAATGCTGAGCCGACCATCAGTGCACTTTGTGTACTGAGCAGTGACTGAAATCACGTTTGTCGCCTCTATGACTGAAAGCCCTAAACTGCCGACAGTTCATTTCATCCTTGTAGCAGGGCTCCCAATGCAGCGGCTGCGCTGAATCAGGATGCTATACACCTGAAGATTAACCCCATATGTACAGGTTAATATTTTTTTTTACACAACAGGTTAATTTGAAGTAATCAGCTATAATCAATGTGCATATGTGCAAGTAACAATGTGCGTGGTCCTCCAAAGTGAGATATGCTCTATGTGAACACTCACTGCTCAGGTTAAGGCCGGTTTCAGACGTCCGTGTTTAATCAGGTACAAGTCACACGCATGGTTATGGTCATATATGTGTCACACGTGTGACATCCGTGTTTGCATATGTGTCACACGTATCAGAAAACACGGGTCTTTTACATTAAAATATTTTCTATATTCACCTGTATGCAGCGTTGTTTTCTTCGTCTCTGCTGCCTCCCGCTCCTGACCACCGCTCATTATATTCATTGAATATTCACAGCAGTGAGTAGTTGGAAGCCGGAGCATCGCAGGGACAGCGCCGGTGACAGCGCTGCTGAGGACAGCATCACGGGGACAGGTGAGTATCCAGCAAGCAGTGTGTGTGCAGTGATGCCCAGGTGGTCATTGGAGTTACTAATGAACTCTGATGACATCCTGATGACACCCATGTGACACCCGCACAACAGCAGGTGTCAGGACGGTGACTTCACGGGTTCATCAGAGTTCATTGGGAACTCTGATGAGTCCCCGATGCTGTCCCCGCGATGATCCTGCTTCCAGGTCCTCACCACACACACACACACACACACGTATACAATGAGCATATATACACACATATGTATTCACACATAGCAGACACACATGGCTACACCGAACACAAACACACATAGCGCACATGCATGTATACACTGAACACAGACACACATATATGTGTTCACACACACACTGCTGAATACTCACCTGTCCCCAGCGATGTGGTCCCCGGCACTGAAGTCCCAAACGCTGCTCCTGCTTCCAACGCCTCAGTGGAGTGAATATTCATTGAGTTTAATGAGCGACGTCAGGAAGATAGCACCGCTGGATACAGGTAAATATAGAAAATCTTTTTATTTAAAAGGCCCGTGCTTTCTCCAGTACGTGTCACACTGATGTCACACACATCACATCAGTGTGCGGTCCGTGTGACACCCGTGCTGCCGGAGAAAAAAAGGACATGTCTGCATGTGTGCGTGCAGGGTCATGAGGGGTCACACGCTCTGTGTGAAAACACGAACGTGTGATTAACAGAATAGAATAACATGGGTACATGTGGCATCCGTGTTAAAAACGGATGTCACAAGTACCTGAAACACGGACGTCTGAAACCGAGAGTAACAGATTGATGTCCCTATTCTAGGATCCTCATCTAAGTGAATAGCAAATGTTCTCTCCAAGCCTGTGCAGCCAAACAAACCAAATAGTGATAAAGAAACACGAAATATTCTACTTATAGGAGACAACAGTCCTTAATAGATGTCAGATCAAATAGTGTTATCAGTCACTTAAAGGGATTGTCCACAATTTTTATCCTTTGACTAGGTTCTGTCAGGTTGGTGGAGGTCCAATACCATTCACCCAACCGACCAGCTGTTATCACCTGTGATGGCAACTAGATGTTAGCGGGGAATAGCACATCTCTGTAAAAGGTTTAGTCCTGCTGTCAGGTACTGCAGATCAGCGCCTATTGAAGGGAATAAGATCGGCTCTGCAGTACCTGGCACCGTATGTGGAGTTGTGGTGTTCCGCTTTGTATACCGCTTACCTCCGACCATTGCTGACCAGTGGATGTGTATGGTATTCGACCACCACCGGTCTGATATACAAGTCGAAGGCTAAAAGTAGGGGAAAACTAATACTACTATTAGTGCCAACAGTCTCAGATCCATAAATAGTGTCAGAAGACTGTCTTGCACGGAGATTGATTTACGGAGATGAAGGACAAAAATGCCATGTCTCATAGTTACAGGGATTGTCTGAGGCAGTGCTGGAGTGGGATGAAATGGACCCACAAGAGGAAATTACTTTTGATACGAGTCTCCAAATTAATGACCTCTTTTAAAAGTTTATTGCAATCTTGTTTATTACTCACACATACGATGTATCATCATCATCGTCAACATCATCATCATCAATTAGTACCGGAGGTAGTTTGTGAATCATCACGTAATCAATGTTCCCTGGAGAAAAAGTGAATCACTACTAGATAGGGTTGACCCCTGCTGGACTATTTGAACCTTTTTGGACCATGGACCAATTATTTGAGGAGTAAAATTATCCCCGAAAGTAAATGTGCTACTGCGGGAGCAGTGTACAGCCAATCCAGGGCCTCGTTAACTACAGCGCATCTACTCCAATCCCCCTATCCCTTCTACCAATATTTTTAATGCTGAATTCTGGTCCCCATAGGCTTATATGGGGACCAGAATCCGGCCAGGAACCATATTTTAAAACCAGATAACATGGGCCTGTCCCAGTTATCTGAGAGTCTGCTCATCACTAGACAAAACCTAATGAAGAAAGACAAAAAAGCCTTTTTTTCCCCACAAACAAGTGCTGCTCATACATATAGGGTTTGTCTGTTATTGGATTTGAGCTCTATTCTAAATGTTTCTGTAAAAATAAAACAACAACAACAAAAACAAACCTTTTTATTAGTGTAATACTCTGGGGTCCAGGGGGTTTTACCCAACTCTTCGCTGGGCCGGGGGTGCAGATCCTCTGCGTCATGACGGGCTGGCCTGGCCCGGTTTCGAGACCTTGAGGCGTACAGGAGGGCGGTGGATGGGAGGAAGAATGGAGGATGAGGGTAGTGACGGTGAGCAAAGTCTTTTTAGATCGTGACGCTACCTGTGGTCCGTGGCCAGAGATGGGTCGCCGCTGCGGGTGCTGCTCTCCGGGGCTGATGGTGAAGGTCGCAGCCGGGATGGTGTTGCTCCCCACAGGCGGAGCGGTTTTACCACTGGGCAAGATGATTAAGGACGGACGATGGGGATGGTGGTAGTCCCCGTTGGCGCAGCAGCACTGGGTGATGGCAAATGAGAGGCAGAGGCAGGGGCTGCGGTTCCAGGTCTTTTACTCACTGGTAGTTCAGGCACTGCCCCAGAGTACCAGTGTCTGCCACGATGGGCTCCAGCCGATCTCGGATAGTCTGCGGTCACCGCCGGTGCCCATGGAAGTCTTTCTAGTGAAGTGTCCCCAGTTTGCTATCCGGAACCCAGGCTGAGCCTCCAGCTCCAAGCCACGGGCTCCACGAAGAAAGAGAAACACCCGACTCCTGTTGTCTGTGCGAGATGTTATCTCAAGCCGCGCCCGGGAAAGTCTCCTCTAGTGAGATGGTTGCGTCTACTTCTTACTCCAAGTGGTGCCTGCCCCCAGTGGTGGTCCTACCAACTGGGGATGTCCCATGCTTCATGAGGCTAACCTCCCTGTCTGCCCTAGTCCACCCCCCAGTGGGAAAGCACCTTATTGTTTTATGTGTGTGGTTTTGTGAAGGCATCGGCAGTTAACCCCCTCCTAACCCGGGATCGATATTACCCCTTAAAGGAGGTGTAATACCCTATGGCGCCTGAAGCCTCAGGGGCGCCACATTAGCGTCACACAAATCACACAATATGCTAAACATCACAGACCCCAACAATGTTACCCCCCTCACCCAAAAAAAGGACATCCTCAGAGGGGATGGAGGTCAGGGGAGTGTGGTGTGGTGCTCTCCTTCCGATTATTACACATAAAATGCCAAACGTCATGTAAAAACAATCTTTAATGTCATTTTACATTAAATAAACCTTTTACAATTGACAACAGTGATCACGTGATGAGGGACAGACGTCTCTGTTAAAAAAACACCAGAAAGATTTTTTTTTTTTTTTTTTGGACATGTTACATAGAAATACTAATAAATACATAAGTACAATTAACAAATGCATTTCCCTGAGTTTACCAGATTGATTGAGAAGAACAAATGGTAAGAATTAGATCAGAAGGTAAAGTGTCAGCCTATGATTTCATCGTGAGAAAGGGGCTAAATGGAGTGTAGCTACATAACCTATTGTATGTCTGAAAAGAAGGGAAGGGAAAAAAAGAGAGGTACCCAAGCAGATGAAAATATGCCCAAAATGGCTCTCAGGCATTTTTTTACAGCCTTTTTTTTAGGGTGTGACTCCCATGGTAAAACACCGCAAATAAAAATGATGGTGTGTGTGTGTGTGTGTGTGTGTATATATATATATATATATATATATATATACATACACACACACACACACACACACACACACACACACACACACACACACACACACACATACACATATATATATATATATATATATATATAAATATATATATATATATATATTTATAAAGCCTGCTCTATTTACTTGGCAAGCCTTCCATGGACCTGAAAAGTGTTCCAAACGTTTAAAAAAAATGCCCTGGAATAAAAATGCAGGGTTTTTCTTAAAAAAAAAACAAACAAAAAAAAAAACAAAAAAACAACCAGGAACCCAAAAAAACCCCAAAAACTACAAATGTGCTGCAAATTTAATTCATCGAAAGAGTATTTGTAAACATTCGTCATAAGAAATAATTGTGAAATGTCTATTCTTTTCTGTGGTTGCTCTACAGATTTATCAGCAGAATATGGACTGTTTTATGGCAGCCTGTACTCTGCGGGGGAATATGCGAGGAGATGGGAGAAAAGTGTAGATTTATATTGGAATGCTGTGATTAAGAGCAATAACCACAAGATTTAGGGGTTCATTAGTAAATTCATAGAGTTTTAGGATGCACAGAACGAATGATCAGTTTCTTCATAGATGGCTGTGTTACTGTGGTTTACAAAAATATCATAGTACTAAAAGTGCAATACATACAGTGAGGAGTGATGGGTTAATAAAAAGATCCTAAAATATATAAATTAAAAGTAAAAATATGTATTAGTCTATTTGCTTTGCACAAACTACCATTATTATGACTGATATGGAGAACCCCATTGTTTCCAATGAATTATTTTAAGTATTCAGGACAGGAAGCTCACGACACACCGGTAACGACTTCGCCTTCCATACATAAAGAATTACCTGGGTTACTGAAGCATATTCTTCATCACAAGCGGAGATCCATTTTTTTAAAATAATAAATAAAAATCACTAATTGTATGTTTTAAGTGTATTAAATGTGGGATTTCAGATATTGATTTCTAATATCCCTCAAAAGTAAAAGCATAACTAAAAATAAATAGAGTGAACAAAGAACTAGATGCACATCTACTTTCCTTTGTTCATGGCAGCTCAAAACAAGAATATTTTCTTAAAATGACATTAAATTGGAAATCGGCATTTATGGCAAGCAGGGAAAATGTATTATTTTCTCTTGGCACATATATTTGGCATAAAGAAATGAGCTCCAGTATTGTGCATAAAGACGGACTAGTAGATATTTCACAAGGACAGGTCCACTTCATATTAACGCAATAAGGATGCATCCAACGTGACCAGACGAAGAGGCCCCATCCATGACCCCATAGACTTAATCTTGAAAATGGTCATATGGTCCATTTTTACTTAAAAAGATGAGTGATAAGCTACTAAAATTACATTTTTTTCAGATATTGTGCCACCTTTATCCTTGTCTTGAGCTGCAGTACTTCGTTTAAAGACTGGCACCACTAAAAAGAAAAGGGCTGACCCTTTTTTTATTCCTGCCTTAAGGAGCTGAGGAATCGACGGACTTCCATGGGGCAATTAATTGGCCGTTTAGTTTGCCATTAAATGGGTTTTCAGATGTAAGATATTAATGACCTATACTTAGGATTGGTTATCTGTAGTGATAAGTGAGGACTACCATGCTCGGGTGCTTAAGTACTCGTTAAGATAAGTTGGATGCTCAGATTGGTGCGACTCAACTGCTGAGTATAATGTAATTTAATGGGGAGTTTGAACATTTTTCTGTAAGAGTTCCCAGAAAAATTATCAAGTCCCCAATTGACTCCCATTATAGTCAGGTACTCGAGTTGCGCCCATTCGAGCATCCAACTGTTCTCACGTAGTACCAAGCACCAGAGCATGGTAGTGCTTGCTCATCACTAGGTATCAATATCACATTGCTGGGTGTCCGTCACATGTCACCCCTACCGGTTAGCTGGGAGTGCTGAAGAAGGCCAGAAGTATGAACGGAGCAGGAAGAACACAGCTCTCTTCACTGTGTAGTGGCCATTCCCTGGTACTGCAGCCTAGCTCCAATTCATTTCATTAGGGGCTACAGTACTGTGAATGATGACCACATAGAGTGAACTTTTTGTTGAGCCTTTGTCGAATCAGCTGTTTGGTAAGAGTAGTAGGTTATGGGTCGGACCCCTACCAATCAGATACTAATAGGTAATGAATATCTTGGTTCTGGAAAGCCCCTCTAAATTTGTTTTAATATATTAATACAAAAACATAAAAATGGCTGACATTTTGTAAAGAAGACCTGTCCTATGACTTGTTCTGTTTTACTTCTAAATTAACTGTCAGTTCTGGAATGTGCTGTAAATTGTTAAAATAAGTCAGACAAATTAAATGAAAGACTCACACGTGACTAAGGGAACATGATTCAAGTCTCTGGATTTCGTGCAATTACCCTGCACAGACTACCGGCCCCCCTGTGGTCATCAGTGGCTGACAACTGCAGCCTATATGTAAAGTCAAAGTGTAAACTTGTGATATAGTCCATTATATGGGAAGAACACAAATTTGGGCAGGAAATTGTGCAATCAGAATGTTGTCTGCCAGCAGCTCATCGTTGGGGGCCAGATTACATCTGTACAGTTTGTAGACATAGTTCAATTTCCTTCACATAAAAAGTCTGTATTGCACCAGTCACAAATTTCTCCAATTGGATTCCAGTGTGTAAAACAACTTCACAGTTGAGGAGATGGAGGCAACGTTGACCTCTTTTTCCCAATATGGGTTACGCAGCTGAACGATATATACAAATACATTGGGAGAGTCTCCCAATATCATCTGTCTCTACACAGTGACCGTACTGATCGACCTGCGGTGGTTCGATCTGATGAAGTCCTCGGTGTTTTCTCTTAAGAGATCTGCAACCCCTTTGGATGGCGCTACAGGTGGAGGAAGGGGTGATATTGGATTACGCGTATTCCCGGGCGAATTGTTACTGCTATTCCCGTGGCTGGGTGAGCACACATTGTGAAGAACCCTTTCAGGAGTTGCAGGTAAACCATTTGTGAAGTTAATGCTGGAGTCGCAAAGATTGGAAGCCATTTCTATCTTATTCTTGTCCCTCCATTCTTGTATTTTGAACTCCCGCTCTTCTTTACTCAGTTTGTCCAGTTTGTGAGCTTTGATGATGGGGGTTACACCACATGTTCCTCTTAGTGCTTTGATGAAATACCTGTAAGATAAGATATAAACATTAATGTGTATGATGTGAAAGAAGAGAGCTGTAAGGTATAAGCAGCCAAACCACAGAACCCCCAAAACAACAATCATGTAAAATGTTTATTTTGATATTAGGTAGGTAGGTATTATGATATTAGGATAGGTTTTTCAGAAATTTTCATGGCTAACTCAGAACTCCTCACACAAAGGGTCTGCTATGGACTGCTATACTCCCAATATGGAGGATATGCCACATATCTCTGAGTGGTTGTAGGTGCTGTTGTGACTGCAGGACTCAAGAAGTGGCCTCTCATGTACAGCTCTTTCTATAGACTTGTATGGGAGTTCCAAAAATTGCCAAGCAATCATACTGGCCAATTTTGTAACTCTAATAAAGATGAATGGAAGAGCAGTAAAGTCATAGCCATACAATTATATACAGTAAATTTGGCACCCACATCTATTTGTCATTAATGGCATACCTTGTGGCTATGCCATAAATTTCCCACATATATTGCAATGCACGTGAGCCCGGTAACCAGTGGCTAGGTATATCACTACATATCGGGAACCTAACTCAAATGCCTCTAATCTGGGTTAAAAACCTCCATATCTGGGCAGCTATGCTGCAGCTATAAAGGGGAATGAACACAGCCTGGTTACAAGGCAGAGTGGTCATTCAGAAAAAAAATGCACTACAAATACTATATATCAAAAAGACTGACCCGCATATGGGACAGGTGTGAACAGGTGCTGGCTAAAAACACAATATAACTACAAAACACACACAGCTGCACTCTAAAATGCTAACAATGAATAAGTGAACTCTGGTATTACATTACTGCTATAGGAATATTTGAAAAAAGGAGATAATTAGCTTATATATTGGCCAACCAGCGGCAAGGCGATATCAATATACCGTGAACCTAACTCAAATGCCTGTATCTGGGTTAAAAACCTACATGTCTGGGCAGTTAGGCTCCAACTATAAAGGGGAATGAACACAGTCTGGTTACAGGTGGAGTGCTCAATCAGATAAAAATGCACTACAAATATTTTTTTTAAATATTCCTATAGCAGTAATGCAATAACCAGAGTTCCCTTATTCATTGTTAGCATTCTAGAGTGCAGCTGTGCGTGTTTTGTTGCTATACTGTGTTTTCAGCCTGTACCTGTTCACACCTGTTGAATGTGCATGTCAGTCTCTTTGATATAAATGTCTCATATGGCATCCATAAATGTGTGGCTGTGTCTTTGTTATTTCACTCCTCCAAAGATGGAACCTCTCATTGCAGTGGTTGTTTGCCTTGGCCAAGAGGCCTATTTCGTACGCACAACCTCCTCTATGATATCCACATGTCCTAGCCCTTTGATGATGAGAATGAACTTTAAAAGACACAAATGAAGGTATATTACTGCTCAAATAACATTTTTGCTTTATCAAATATACATGGGCCTGAACGCAAATATTTTTTGGATAGCGAATGCAAATGTTAAAAGGAATTGTTCAACAGAAAATGACTGTTCAAACCAAGCATGTCTAGTAGGTGAACCCTTCTGTGGCCCAACAGTTTAGAACACCTTCCCACCAACTTGCTTTCCCGCTACACCTCAAATCTTCTCTGACTCCTGTAAAACAAAGTTGTCAATTAAAGGGAATCTGCCAGCAGGCTTTTGCTACCTCATCTGAGAGCAGTATGATGTAGGAAAAGAGACCCTGAATCCAACTATGTATCACTTCGATTACTGGGTGCAGCCATTCTGACACAATCAAAATTTTTAGATTTAGCATGTATCAGAGCTCTGAGAGCTGTCCCTGCCCACACCAGACTCTCTATAGAGATTGTACATTGACAGTGAGGTGCCAGTAAGAGGAGGGGGGTGTTGGACTGTTGTGTGTGGGACATTGTAGTCCAAGTAATAAGTCCTGTTGTTTAAACAAACATATCAAATATTCAAGAGATCGGACCTTGACAAGTCAGACAGCCCTGAATTCTCTGTCTTAACCCTTGCAGCATGCTGTCTTCAGTTTACATAGCAAAACTCTGCTGACAGATTCCCTTTAAGGAAGAATAGGGTGAAAACTGATATAAAACAAGGGGGAGGGATGGTGCATTGAATTGTTGTGTGACTCCAAGAGTGCACCGAGTACCTGTGCTTGGTTTGAGCAATTAGTTTGTGCTGACACCCTCCCTTTAAAAAGGTCCTTATTCATGTGTTTTGCTATTGGCACCATCTTTGGTGTCTTTTTCCTGACACTTCCCTAATGTTGTCCTAACAACTTCTTTTACACAACCACATACTTGGCAATGACTGGTAACTATACCACATCAGAACAAATATATCAAAATAAATCTGCTTACCTTGGCAGAAGGGCCAGTATCGGAGTAAATATACAGACTAAATAGAAAGAAGCTCCTGACATCTGCTTTTCCATTACCCAGTATGGGGACGGCGTTTCACAAGAAACACATATGGCGCTGTATGCCAACGAAACAGCAAAATAGGCAAGGACGCTGCCGATCATTGTGATCCAGTGTACTATTGTCTGGAATGATAAAGAAGAAAAGGTGATTGATATTCAGTGACACTATGCCATTGATACATAATAAATGACAATCTTCTCATCTTTTCAAACATTTGCATGAAAGAACTCTGAACTTACAATGTGTTATGCTGAGCAGAAGGTCTGTGGAGTTTGGAGGTGTTGCCTAAGGCCCCCTTCACATGTCAGTTGACATACATACCGGAGACACAGACATACGCGGACCCATTAAAATCAATGGGTCTGCGCAAACATCCCTGTTTTCTCACGGACAGAATGGGCTCATGGAGTCCATGTGCTCCACACGGTGACATGCCCATTTTTCTCCAGCTGCATGGGTGTCACATGGACCACATACTGATGTGATCCGTGTGACATCAGTGGGACACATACAGGAGAAAACATATGTCTTTGAAATAAAATGGTTTTTTTATACCTACAGTAAGCTGTCTCCAGGAGTGCTGTCTTTGGTGCTGCTGTCACTTGCTTCCGGGCCCGCTCATTATTCTCATGCATATTCACTGCACCAGGGACCCAGAAGCAGCAGCGCCGGAGACAGCAGCGTCGTGGACAGGTGAGTATAGAATTTTTTGCTGTCCGTGTGCTATCACAAATCACACACACGGAACATGCACACACAAACGACCCACACCACGAACTGTGAAAAACCTGCGTTTTTACCGCAGACGTGTGAAGGAGGCATAACATAATGATTTTTCCGGTCCTGCCCTAGAAATAACAAATGGTCTCAATTTTGCCCAAAGTTTTCAAGAAGTTGCCAAAGTAATGCAATTCTATAAACCTGTCCTTACCAGTTAAATCCCATGCAGCTTTTGCGCTAGCTCATGGACCTGCAACAATGATTGGCGTCATGCAAGTGTTATTGTTGAGGCCACTGATTGGTTGCAGCAGTCACAAAAACTTGGTGCATTGTGTCTTTGTTACAGGACTAATGAGAAACACTAGAGGATGTAACAGGTTAGTGTAGGTGTGAGGGAAACCCTGGGATATGAAGATGAATTATGACTTCCAGTCATAATCGCTCTCATCACTCCATGGCAGTGCCCCCTCCCTTCTTGTTCTCAGATGTCCAGCATCTGTGAAGGTGTCACATCCCAGCAACACATCCCATGGCCATCTCCTGTGATATGGAGATTAGGTGATGTGGGAACAATGGACACAGGATGACTCCCTGCCGTGACCCTGTAGTAGGGGCTGCTATCTAGTTAGCAAGCTTGGAAGTATCCAGACAGGACGACTCCAGTAAAAAAATGGTTCATATCTCGCAAGCCATATTTCCGATAAATATGGCAACCATAAAAATGGTGTCTCCGCATGCGGACGATGCTGGCACACCCTTTTTATGGAAGCAGGACCTGGGGAAATACCCCAGGCGTGATATCAGCCAATGGGGAACTAGTAGACAAGTCATGAGTCCTCTCGTTCTGTAGCTAAATTCATAGCTGTCACAATGAGAGCGTTGGCGTCCGCCTACGACGCTCCCAGGCAAAGTTATGGCCCATATTCCATGTGTGGGTATTGTCCATAACTCCAGCCAGGGGTGGAGCAGTGCTCCCTCTGAGGTCACTAAGGTAGGAGGGGACCTGGATTTGCCCAGGTTGATAACCCTACTTCGGCCATTTTCCAGTGTTCTTCTGCTCGGGGGCCTGGTTGGGAAAGACCTGTGAGGGAGTTCCTGGAAACCTGGTCTACAGCGCCCCCCTGTGGCCAGACGCACAAGGTAACTGCTGGAACTGTGTATGCCTGTTTGTAAACCATGCTTTGTCTGTAACTGTACTCTGACATATGTATATTCTGTAGATTCCCTATTGTATATATTGTATTTTCTAGTGTGCTTTAGGCTGATTAAATTATATAATTAATCTTGGGCTGTTCTGTTATCTCGATCTTGAATCCCACGTCTGTGTGTTCGGCTAATAGTTACCGTGAAGCGGTTGGTGGCAGCGAGTTGTGCCAAGGATTATTGTGGGGAGGCCAGTGAGATTCGGGGAGGTTTTATATATTCCGCCCGCGGAGGTCGGGGGAATATATACCCTACTCTCACCGGGGACCCTTCAATAATCGGCATAAGTAGTATAGCGGCCTCCTTGCTTATTGTCGGGCAATTCCATAATTGGCCTGACTATAAGAGGGGCGCTAGAGAGCGCGTCACGTGCTCTGTCTGTCGGTCGGTATAAAGGAGGGGTGACCCCCACTTGTTACCCCCCGATTGTGACGTACTGGTAGCCAGCGCGGGGGATTTATGAGTGACCCCCCCCGGTGGTTCGTGACAGTAGGGTTTTTGTTGTTGTTGTTTTTCACCAGTTTCTTTTGTGGGGCAACTTATTAAAATTCCTGGATCACAACATTAAAGGCCCCGTCACACGCAACGACGTATCTAACGATATATCGCCGGGGTCACGGATTCCGTGATGCACATCCGGCATCGTTAGCGACGTCGTTGCGTGTGACACCAACGAGCGACCGTTAACGATGGAAAATACTCACCAAATCGTACATCGTTGACACGTCGTTCATTTTCAAAAAATCGTTGATTGTTGAGGTCGCAGGTTGTTCATCGTTCCCGAGGCAGCACACATCGCTAGGTGTGACACCCCGGGAACGAGGACCAACAGCTTACTTGCGTCCGCCGGCAATGAGGAAGGAAGGAGGTGAGCGGGATGTTACGGCTGCTCATCTCCGCCCTTCCGCTTCTAATGGGCGGCCGCTTAGTGACGCCGCACAAACCGCCCCCTTAGAAAGGAGGCGGTTCGCCGGCCACAGCGACGTCACTAGGCAGGTAAGTAGTGTGACGGCTCCGAACGATATTGTGCGCCACGGGCAGTGATTTGGCGGTGACGCACAAACGACGGGGCGGGTATGCTCGCTAGCGATATCGCTGCGTGTGACAGGGCCTTAAGAGAAACACATTTGAAAACAATACATTTTATTAAAGGCTGTTTAATGTCACATTATTAGGATTCTTTCATACATCCTCAAAGCTTTACTTTTGCATATGGGTATGATGTGTAGAAGAAAGGATAGAGAGCATAAGATAAAAGTATCCTACATATCCCAATATAAGAGACAATATTTACTGCACCAGATTAATGTATAGTAAATCACAGCCTATTGTATAAAAGAGCATAGTGTCCCGCTGAGAAATCTCTACATGGTACCGGCACAGTATTGTATTTTGTCAGCAGCGCAGTAGGGATCAATGTTGGCATTGATTAAACTAGATTGATTGGGTGCTCACGTTACCCGTCTATCTACTATTTCTCAACAGAAATCTTTACCGGGAGACAAAGTTACTCCTAATTATATGAAACAAAAATAAAACAATCGCTACATTCAAACTTACCCAATTCTTTATCTCAATGGCAAGATGAAGCAATATAGTAAGGAGGGCACATGTGTTCATTGGAGTACCGAATGAAAAAAGGTCAATCCCAGATTTATAGTACATCTACAAAGGAAGCAATGATGTTCATTAAATAACAGATACAGAAATATAGTGCCAATCAATACAGGCCTCTGCAAAGTGGTCACTGTTGCCTCTACCTCCATAATGCACAATTCCTTCTACAAGCATCCGATCATAAAAGTCAGGATTTATCAGCCATTTATAGTTGTACTGTACCTCTCTGAACACTTACTGTACATATAGCATTCTTCTGGTAATTATGTACAGTGTGATATATCTTTCGACACCCACGACTAGCTACACTTCTGATGACACCCACAAGTAGCTTCACCTCTGTTGACACCAATGAGTAGCTACATCTCTGATGACACCCATGAGTAGTTACATGTCTGACGACACCCACAAGTAGCTACACCTATGGTGATACCAACAAGTACCTACTTCTCTGGAAACACCAACGAGTAGTTACATCTCTGACGACATCAACTAGTAGCTGCACTTCTGGTGATACCCACAAGTAGCTACACCTCTGGCGACACCTACGAGTAGCTATACCTCTGATGGCACAAATGAGTAGCTACACCCCTGGTGGCACAAATGAGTAGCTACACCTCTGGTGGCACAAATGAGTAGCTACAACTCTGGTGACACAAATGAGTAGCTACACCTCTGGTGACACAAATTAGTAGCTACACCTCTGGTGACAACAATGTGCAGTTACACCACCGCTGACACCGATAAGTAGCTACACCTCTGGTGATACCAACGAGTAGCTTAACCTCTGGTGACAGCAATGAGTAGCTAAACCTCTAGCGACATCCACAAGTAGCTACACTTTTGACCACAACCAGAAGATAGTTACTTCTGACAACACATTTGAGAAACTTTATCTCTGGCAGCAAACATTTGTAACTATACCTTTAGAAACATTGCATTATACATTTTAGAAAACTACACATGGCTGTATTCTTGATACATGTTTTTATATTTTCACCCATTAGTGGTGACCTGCTTAAAGCCTTACAGCTTCAACCATTTAGTCCATCTACCTATACAGCCATCTCCAGACATGAACCATCCAATGTGCTAAACCTTTCTTGATTATACAATATATCAAATGAAATACTTACAAGGTAAGGAACAAAGAAGCAGATAAGACTTTGATAGAAGGCATCCAGGATGGCTATCCAAAATGTAGACATCTTATATGACTATAAGAAAGAGAGGCAACGTTACCAAAATGTATCAAACATTTACATTCATTTCTGTGTATCATGTGGAGGTGTAACTTGAAGCTCTTGGGCTACAGTGCTAAATCAGTAAGGCCAAGTTCACACTTGCGTTGTTGTGCATCAGTCACAATCCATCGCCTTGAGGAATTACGGTATCCTGCAAAATATTTTGCAGGAATCCATTTTTTGCCCATAGGAGTCTATTAGCGATGGATTGTGACGATGGCCGTGCGTTGCATCCGCCGCGTGACGGATCAGTTGTTTACTAACTGACTGTCAGGCGGGAGCAACGCTGAATGTAACGGTTTTTTTTGGAGCGACAAACAAACTCACTCCGCAGGTGTCCGTCGCAATCCGTCAAGCGCTATAATGGATGTCTATGGTGCTGGATTCCGCCGTAATCCGTCACACAACGGAATCCAGTGCTGGATTCCGTCATGCTCTACTGAGCATGCCCAGCATTTTTAGCACACCCATTGGGCTGCGCTAAATACAAACTAATCATGACGGATCCGTCAAAAAATGGACGCACAGCGGATGTAACGGATGCGACGGATCCGTTTTTTCACAGGATTCCTGTGAACGGAATCCTGTGAAATAACACATCCTTTGCGTCAGTTGACATCTAAAAAACGATGGATCCGTCGTTGCGTTGCAACGCAGCGACGGACCTGACGGATTTAAAACAATGGAAGTGTGAACTTAGCCTTACACGGCCATCTCCCAGGTGCCGTTTATTATGCTGGATTCTTCATATGTGTCACCGGGGACTTGAGATTATTCAGGATCTAAGATCTATGTGTGACTACAGCTCCTACAGCTACACTCCTTCTATGAAAGAGGTTGTTCAGGGTTTAAAAATGACCACCAGGAAGGGACTGTAAATCCTAAGAACTGGGCACTCATAGATATGAGATAGGAACTTTATTTACCATCCAATAGTGAGTATATAGCGTTTTGGTCATTGACGTTGACCTTCATCAGGTACACAGATTATTTATGCAGAGAGATAGGTTGATCATAAATTCTGATAAAGCGCTATAGGAGAAACACAGTATGCCTGTTGTCATGAGAGTGCTTGACCGCAGGCATCCTGAACCTACGTCTTTGGATTTACAATATATAAGAGCTTGGTCCATACTAGCACACAATCTTGTCTGGAGTGGAGTGGTTTAAACATAACAAAAATCGACTGACAAAGAAATTCACTGCTCCAGACAATATTTGTGAACTGTCCTGTGGTGATAATTTGCTGACCATACACAAGAAATCACAGTAGCCAATAATCTGGCTTAAAAGGTTTGTACAGGCTTGGAGTTAAAATCTACAGTCACTCTATGTGACTGCAAACTTGTGAATCCTGAAGTGCGTAGTGTGTGCGCTGTCAGGATTCTCCAGTGCCATTGCTGGGAGCGGGGGGCGTGTGATCGCAATTATGTGATTTGCATACATGTGGTCACACGCCAACTAGACATGCATGGCCTCGCTCAATACAAATGAATGGAGTAAGGCCAGACAAATCTAGTCTCAATGTGGCCAGAAGTATGCAGATCACATTTTTGTGCCGACGCTGGCAAGGAGAATCCCGACAGCATGCACAGTACATGCTGTAAGGATTCACAAGTTTATAATCACTGAATGACTGCAGACTTCAGCCCCAAGCCTGGAAAACCCCTTCAAGGAATTATGGTAGCATGGTCTGACATGTCTTCTCTGCAGGAAAGTTCATGGCAGGACCACCAAAGCATCATCAGTGAATTTAGATTAGCCAGTATAACTTATTTTATAAAATTTGCTGCATTGTGGCAAATTTTTTTAATCCCCAGACATCCCCTTTAATATCTGTTAAGTACACAAGGAGGCTATGTTTACTCTGAGTTTTTCAAGGATTTTTTTGAGAAAAAAAGTAGAGCGGAAACTCTTCAAACTTATCAAACACTTGGAGGTCCTGCTCAATTTCCACTACAAAAACTCCACAAAAAGACTGTGCACATATCCTTACAGAAATTGGCCTACTTGGTAGACATCTGAGAGCAAGACGACTAAACAAATCTTCAAATCACAAAGTCAATATGGGATTAGTAGGATAACTATGTTTATACTTCACTGAATATAAAAAAAGAAAAAATTTTTACAAGTCACTCAAGGACTATATGTTGTTACTTGATAACTTGAAGAAAAGTATATAATTTATTCAATTAAATATTAACACGGCTGTTCAAATAGAGAACAAAAGCAATTTGCCTCACTATGTAAAATTAATATGCTTCTTCAGGGATAACTATTTGCCAAGGGTAATCGGAATCAAAGGAAAATATCAGCATTTTTGACAGCTTTGGATGTGAAATAGAAGAAGCGGTTTATTAGACATTGACATTGCATACCTCAGACCGCTGTCCACTTTTGTAAAGCTCTGGCAAACTCAGAAGTGTTTCTGCTGAGACATCCTTATCCATTATCCCAAACACAAGTGGAGGCACAGAGGTGAAGAAGAGATTGAAGAAGATCAGCTGCCAATAGTCAATCATCGTAGTACCCGAGAAGCCGCAAAAGAACTGGAACCAGAACAGGAGGTTGACATACGCCTGGCCAAAAGAAAGAACAATATTATTCCAGAGAAATGGTATAAACTGGTTTCAGGAGGAACATGGCCAATGTGAATGGACATCTGGACATCATGAAGGACAAAGCCACAGCTGTGATACTATCTACCAGTCTTAAGGCCCTGTCACACACAGAGATAAATCTTTGGCAGATCTGTGGTTGCAGTGAAATCATGGACATATTGTTCCATTTGTACACAGCCACAAACCTGGCACTGATTGTCCACAATTTCACTGCAACCACAGATCTACCACAGATCTGCCACAGATCTATCTCTGTGTGTGACAGGGCCTTTAGGGTTGTATCAAAAAAAAGAATGGAGAAGAGACATGATGAAGGACAAAGCCACAGATGGGATACTGTCTACCAGGCGAAGGGTTGTATCAAAAAAAATGGAGAAGACTATGAATTTTGAATGGATCTGGAAAACTAAGAAACTTTGGACCAAACTATGACTGATATAAGGGACCAAAGCTAAAAATGTCTTGTTAGTTCTTAGCAGAGCATAGTTTAATATACTGCATGGATGTTAACAGCTTTTTCTAAGGCACAACCACATTTCATGATGTTTGCAAAGACCAATTTTGAGCATAATATGGGATTATGTCTATTTGTCAGTTATTACAGCTCTATTGTTAACTTATTTTAGAACCCCTTCACAGGAGAAACAATGACGGCTTTTCTCTTTTTCTACAGGAACCACAATGTAGTCCCACAAGAGTCAATAGTCCACCATGTGATGCCCAAGGAGAGTGACAACAGCTAATGAGATTACCGATGTTCTGCAAGTTTTGTGAAAGACACCAAAGTCTTACAAGCCACTTGCAATACATTACATACAGTATGAACACATAGTATCAATAGAATATTGCAATATTAGGCTATTTTTTCCCCCAAATCTCGATCTTATATTTCTTATCTTGGCATCTGTTGAGCCAAGAAGAAAAGTAAAGTAGGACACATCTGTAGTTCTCATGACTGCAAGGGTTACAATGGTCGGACCCCTAGCAATCAGACATTTCAGGTAGAGTTGAGCAAAATGAGTTGTTATGCCCTTGTCTGGGGTTACGTCTGACCCTCCATGACAGCTGGCTCAGGATAGTCTTTATGTGATAACACTCACAGACTGGTGTCTTAGGTGTTTTTGGTCACTTGGCCTCATGCAACATTAATGTTCATTGTGGGACCTAGCAGACACCAGAGGCACCCAGGATGCCAGGATGAGAGTGTTAGCTGCAGAAATGAAGATGGTCCTGTTCCTGGTACACTGGTGGACCAGACTAGATGCTGGACCAGAGCAGCGTGAATCTTTATTGACTAATTGGTGGCATATCCTAATTTTATGCTAAGGGCTGTTTCACACCTCTGGTATTTTGCCGGAAGCCTGATCCGGCACACATGCAGTACAGTTACATTCATTTACAGTGGAAGCGCGACACCATGTGGTTGTGTCCTTCATATACAACCGCATGTGTCCGCATGGTGTCGCGCTTCCACTGTAAATGAATGTAACTGTACTGCATGTGTGCCGGATCAGGCTTCCGGCAAAATACCGGAGGTGTGAAAGCATTTCCAGAAATGACTTCTCTGACTGAGGACCTACTGGCAATCAGCTCAAACCTCAAATCCCTAATCACCAGCAGTTAGCCCAAGGAGAGGTTCGGGTAGATCACTACATAGCACCCATTCACATTAAGCCACCCACATTGGGGGCAAGCTTTCACACCGCTCTTTGAAGCACTCTGGACAACTTCTTTGGTGGAATTTTGATCCAACTACTCGTATCGTTCAATGGCTTTTATTATGTCAGTTTTGTACTGGAATAATATCTATAAACAGGACTCCGTACAAACTGAAAAGAATTGATCTCGATTCTGCAGATCCATTATCCCAGTGGAAGAATCACATTCATTTCTAAACATGATTAACGTATTCAGAAGTTAATGGGCGCAAGATAGTGGAGCTTTTATGTTGGTGGCAAGCGTTTTAAGATTAACGAGTTTGTCTTCTATTGAGCCGTTATTATACTGGAAGGAGAATAAAAAAAACTGTTTAAAGATTTTCCTTGGCTTTAAGTCTTTATCCCTCATTAGATATGAAATAAAGAAAATACGTCTTTATTTTCACTTTGCTTTTTTTTTTCTTTTCACTTTGAATTTTAACTTGTCGAAATTCTAACTGTGTGCGATTCATTTATTCAAATTAGCTTCATTTCTAGTAATCACATCATTTGCATTATTAAACTTTAAAAAAAAATTGCTTAATTTGATCTGCGTCAGAAAAAAAAAAAAAAGAAAAAAGAATTTTACAAAAAACGGTTGCCTGGACGACTAAAAGCTAATAGAATTTCATGATACATCGTCACACGTTTTCTTACATTACCATTGTCTGGGACTTTAACCACCGTAAATTATGTGTTGTGTATGCAAATTGTTAGCACTAATTTAATTTGATGGATGCCATAATCAATTACTGACTATACATGGATTACTCAGAAAGCAGCTCTCGAAAATTAAATCTTTCACTGCTTGAGACAGCTGCACATCAATGGAAAAGGATTTCATACAGGTGTCTCCCCATCTGTATTATTGCTAGTCCATAGCATTGCATGGATGTCACATCATCGGTGGAAATTTATTTCCACGATTCACTGTCAAAACAAAGACATTCTCCATTTATAATGGACTCAATGATATCTAAACTGTCTGCAGCCACCAGATGGCCCCGTGGACGCCAATGGTACATGGTGGCCATTTTTCAACTCTGGAAGACACATACCTAACTGGTTTAAGGCACACTTGGAAGTATGGGTGCTCAAGAAGGGTTCAAACTAGTCATTAGATACATGAGAACTTTGCACACCAAAATGAATATAAAAACTTTATTTTACAGACAATCCAAAAAAAAGTAACGTTTCGACCCCTATGTTTGGGTGTTCATCAGACACAATAGATTCTTCCATAGGCATATGCCTTTAAAGAGGGCCAGCCACCAGTATTTTCATATTTAAACTAAAGCAAGTGCTATACTGGTGCTATCATGCAGATTCTAAATATACCTTTAGTTGTGAGATCGGATGTATACTTTCTGAAATATAGGCAAGTAAAGTTTGTGAAATGCACTGAATTTGATGACTGGTGCAACGGAATATCTAATTGGTTGGTTGGGTTTTGATAGTTATTCCCACCCCTGTCTGCCTGCCCGTCCTTTCTCCCCCTGTAATAAGACAAGGGGAGGAAGGACAGGCAGGCAGACAAGGACAGAAATAACTAGCAAAACCCGACCCACCTATTAGATTTTCCGTTGCACCTCTTACCAAATAACAGTGCATTTCACAAAATTTACTTGCCTGTATTTCAGAAACTATACATCCGATCTCACAACTAAAGGTATGTATAGAATCAGCATGATAGCGCCAGTATAGCACTGGCTTTAGTTTATATAGGAAAATCCTGGTGGTTGGTCCTCTTTAAGATAATGATACTGTCAAAATCACAGATTGCTGTACTGTATAGATGTGATGGCACGATACAGCAGAACATCTTACACGATAACAGTGATGACATTTATAGCCAAAAAAACTCAACATACCACATTTTTATAGAAGAAGTAGATGACCATTTTTGCCAGTCGAGTATAGCACCAGTGACCATGGACGAGAAGTAGTTTCTTTAAATGTTTGAAGCGTGATATGGCAAAATCACTGGACATAACAGCCTGGAATCAAAGAGACACAGCAATATTACAAATCTAAAGGTCTGACAAATCTGGATGTAAAGGTTTCTCAAAACTAGGGAAATTGAAAAAATTGATTAAAAAAAAATATAAATATGAATAATAATACAATAATTAATATTGTTAGTATTATTATTCTTATTATTATAGCTCCATTTATTCCATGGCACTTTACATGTGAAAAGGGTTTCACATAATAAAAACAAGAATAATAATCATGAACAATGCAAAGCACAGATTGGTACAGGAGGAGAGAGGACCCTGTCCGCAAGGGCTCACTCAAAAGCTATCAAATTTAAATGGCCGACTTCTTAGGTCTCTGCCCATAGGCAGAATACAACTGACAATCTAAGAGTATAGAATAAAAAATTCCACTCACAAACATTCGATTTATATTATACGGTTGAACCACAGTTTGTTCTTCAAAGGATATGAAAAAAAGTTTTTTTTTCTGTTCATGGCCAGATTAAACTAAATTTTCACCATTTACAAGTTATCTTAGGTGCAGTATTCTATGCTGATAAGTTATTATACCCTGTTCATCCAAAAATAAGACCTACTCTGAAAATAAGCCCTTGTAGGGTTTTGAGGGCTTTTTTTATAATATAAGCCCTTCACCAAAAATAATCCTTAGTTGTGGTTCCATAAGTAAGTGTCCAGGCAGCTAAAAATGTTAAAGACAAAAGCAGGACTCTTCATCAAAGAAAACAGACACTTCCAAAAAAAAGCAGCCACCTCCAACCCCCCCCCCCCCCCCCCCCAAAAAAAAAAAAAATGGACTCACTAGACTCCAAACAATTACAGTTGGCATGTGCCGATGGTGGATGGGCTCTCACACAGATCTGCATCTTTGTCAGATCCCTCACTGTTCCAGCTGAATTGCACTGCACCTCTCACAAACAGATTGCGTACCACTATCACTCCATGTGAATCATACTGCGTCCAGTCCCTAGGGGAAGCCAACTGCTGTAGAACGCAGGGGGATCTGACAGCGATGCAAATTTGTATGTGAGAGCCCATTCACTTGCCAACTTTAATTGTTTGGGGTCTGGTAAGTGTGATTCTTTTAGGGTGTGTGTTTTCTTTTGGGGGTAAACTTAGCAGTACATATAGAATACTACATTTAGCAGTTAATTTAAACCTTTGTAAATCTGGTATGTTCCCACCACTATAGGACTGACTCTGCAGCACAAGAAGAGCAGATCACATAAGAAAATGTGCATCTGAGTCAGTAATAGAATTAAAGGCCACTTTACACGCAACAACATCGCTAACGAGATGTCGTTGGGGTCATGGAATTCGTTTGCGACGTCAGTGTGTGTGAAATGCAGGAACGACCCTTCACGATCAAAAATACTTACCATATTGTTGATCGTTGACACGTCGTTCTAATCTCAAATATCGTTGCTGCTGCAGGTATGATGTTGTTCGTCGTTCCTGCGGCAGCAAACATCGCTATGTGTGACACCGCAGGAACGAGGAACATCAATGTCCCTATGGCTGCCGGCAATGAGGAAGGAAGGAGGTGGGCGGGATGTTACGGCCGCTCATCTCCGCCCCTCCGCTTCTATTGGGCAGCCGCTTAGTGACGCCACTGTGACGCCGCATGGACCGCCCCCTTAGAAAGGAGGCGGTTTGCCGGCAACAGCGATTTCGCTAGGCAGGTAAGTACGTGTGACGGCTGTTAGCGATGTTGTGAGCCACGGGCAGTGATTTGCCCGTGACGCACAACTGACGAGGGCGGGTGCTTTCACCAGCGACATCGCTAGCGATGTCGCTGTGTGTAAAGTGCCCTTAACACAAAGTGTTGATGTTCCAGAATGTGATGATGATTATATTTGAATAAATGTTGATTTTTATTGTTCAAGAATAAATATGCATCGTCGTTCATGGGAAAATATCCATTTTCGGGGATACATCATACATTTCAAATTTACTTCATCAATGAAAATACTGTTCCGTCACTAGGGGGAGCTGGATGCAAATAGGTCATACATTACATATTCATTACATAGTATGCGCTGAGCTCCCTCTTGTGGAAGAATGAAAATTGAAATATATGTCCAATTTGTGCCATAAGTTGGGCAAATTTCTATCATAAACAATAAATCTCGGCCGCCATCCAGTTTGAAAAGTATGATCTTGCTATAAAGGTTCTGTATGTAGATAAAACACAGATCCAAAGCATATGAATAAATGATCATAAAACTGTACATCCTTCCACAGATATACAGCACATGGACATGGAGCACTGTTCTTTCACCTTCTGCCCTTTAACTGCATTGATGGAAGCAATACTCACAGATCGAGGCTCATGGCGATCAATCAGCATTATTTATACATTTCATCACCCATGAAGAAAAGTGATCAGAAGAGAATTTATAGCCATAATTACAGCACTTTGTGACATGTGATCACAGTACCTGCATTCCTTCCTGGCCAGAAATCCCAATCCCAATGTCTGCGCACTGAATCATACTGACGTCATTTGCACCGTCACCTAAGATGATAAAGTTTGTCATTATAGACGTCTTCTAGTTTTTACTGTTATATCACCTTTGTGGAATACAATATATAGTGCGTATATAAATAGTATATTCTGCACAACGTGGGGGTGTCCATTTACAGAATAATGGGGGTTGGAAAAATAGGCATATTTTAGCTAGCAATTTATGTTTAGCATATGAGATAATGCCTGGATACAGTCAGCAAGCAGGATAACAGTCTTAAATAAGCTGGAGAAACATGGGCAGTCTATTAAAAAGTCAAAGAGATGTAGAAATGTCCAAGATGGAACATAAGGACAATTTAACAACTAGCCAGCTTGCTGACAGTTTCCAGGTAGCAATCAGTTCTTTTTTTTTTATATTAACAGTTATGTGGACTGATATGTATTCATATATACTGCAGTTGGCTTAAAGGAATTGCTCAGGATTAGAAAAACATGGATTATTTCACCCAAAAACAGTGCCCCTGCTGCCGACAGATAGTGTGAAACAACTTTAACTTCAATATAACGTGTGGCCAGGGATGGCAATGTTTTCCTAATCCTTGAAAACCTCTTTAATGGGACTCTGTCAGCAGGTTTCTGCAATCTAACCTGAAGACCGCATGCTGCAATAGTTTAAACAGACACTTCAGCCCTGCATCTGTTATCTGACAGTCTTTTTTTTGTTTACCTGCAATGTTAGCTTAAGCCTCTTATCTTTATCATTAGTGGGTCTCAGCAGCACATGAGTTGCAGTCAGACTCCAACCCTTCTGTGACTAGCAGCCTCTGTCTATGGAACTGTACACTGAGAGGCTGGTGTGGGTGGGGGCAGGTCTCCCAGCACTGCTACATACAATATCTAACCTCTTTCACTGTGTCAGTACGGCTGCACATAGTAATCTAAGTGATACATTGTTGGATTCAGAATCTCTGTGCCTACATCATGCTGATCTCAGATGAGATGGCAAAAACCTGCTGAAAGATTCCCATTAAATAATAGAAGAATTTTTTTTTTTTTTTTAATTACGTAAATGCTAGGAAACCTTGCCTTTATTCTTATACCTACCTATAGAAAGCGTCATGACATTCAGTTTGTCACGCACTAGTTTGACCACCATACTTTTCTGCAGGGGGGTAGCACGGCAGCACAAGACAGAACGACAATACGTGGTCAATTCCAAAAACTTAGTTTCCAATCCACCGTGAAACACAACACTTAATGTTCTCCCATCAATCACCAGTCCGACCTCAGGACGAGGCATCCTCGCTTCACAACCATCTTCAGTCTTTCGCTTATCAAAGAAAAATCTCTTCTTTTTTTCTGGGAAAAACTTTTTGACTTCTTCAAGGGTGCAGTCCAAGATAGACTCGCAGGTTTCCTATGACAGCAAATACAAAGGACACCTTAGAAATGTGACATTAAAGCCTCAGCTTAGTCCAGTCATGCTTTTATACTTCAGAGTAGAACAGGCTGTGAGATATAAGAATGCGGCAATAGCTTTCATTAAAGGGAACTTGTCACATTGAATATGGTATCTGATCTGCAGGCTAGATATTATAGAGCAGGAAGAGCTGATCAGATTGAGAGATTGAGATATATATATATATAATTTATTTTATATATATATATATATATATATATATATATATATATATATATATATATATATATATATATATATATATATATATACACACACAGACATATATATATTATATATTTTTTTTTGTGGGATAAGTTTCAGTATAAATTGTATTTTATTAATTGAAATCCCTGATGTTTGTATGCCTATGAGTCCAGTGGGTGGGCCTAGCCAGTGATTGACAGTCTGCCCTTTATAAGTGCTGAGGAAGGAATGGGTTAAAACCTGGGCTGCCAATATCTAGAAATGTGGAAAAAAGGGGAAAAAAGGAAGTCAATGAATTCCAATGTAGTTTACTAGTCAACGCGTTTCAAAGCTATATATGAGACTTCTTTTTCAGGACAAATTACTGTCAGCCTTAGCCTGGTGAGCCATTTTCTCATCTTTTCTAACTTATCCAGATAAGACCTTATTGCGTTTGTCTTTCCAGCTTTACTCCTTGAGACTTCCCTTTTAGACTGTGCAGACAGCTATCAATCTCTAGTAGGACCGCCCACTGGACTACTGTATACAAACACTGTGGAATTCTAGGAATAAAACACTGAATCCAACAAACCTTTATATCATTCTGCTCAACGTCTCCTGCTCTGTACCGTGTGGTCTACAGATCGGATTGCAAGTACACCCTGACAGGTTCCTTCAAGTGCTGATGTAGCAGACCATTGTAACTAGAGATGAGCAGACCCCATTGAAATTTGGTTTGGCGGATTTAGTTGGACTTTACATAAAGTTCAGTTTGGCACCCGGACTTGACCTGAACCCAAATGAAAGTCACTAGTTGGGTAGGTCGGACATCCACCCACATGCAGGTAGCCATAATCAGATCACTTCCAGAGCAGGTGGGCAAGGTTTTTCCATTTTTTTTTTTTGGGGGGGGTGCACACTACATCCGATCATACTGTTATTACCCCCAGTGCAAGCCGTTCAAACGCTGCAAGCGGCTGCCCTGGGCTGAGCACTGAGCGTACCTGAGCACAGCGATGCTTGCTTGAGTGGTCAGCTTACATAAAGCACCCGATTTCTGATTTTTAAAGGGGTCTGGTCCGATGGGTGTTTCTGCTCTCCACTCTGCGGTGACTGCCATCCTCCTTCTACCCAACCGAGTATGGATGACATGTCCTACGTCATCTCCACAGGCCAGCATTGCTCAGGGCAGATCAAAGTACTGTAATGCGCAGGACACGTCATCCATACTCGGCTGGGTAGAAGGAGGATGGAGATCACAGCAGACAGGAGGCGCCGTACTGGAGAGCAGCTACACCCACTGGACTGGATCGCCCCTTAGGTGAGAATAATAAAAGTGATTTTTAAGTTCTTCACAGCGGCCTGGACTCTTATATACAGTATTCTAGAATGCTGTATATAAGAACTCACTGGTGGTGGTCTTAGCTTATAGTCGCCAAATGCAGTGACAGGTTCCCTTTAAGTAAAGTCTGTGTTTGGTATGGACACCGAATTTCGAGTTCGCTCATCTCTAATAGTAACACATTAAATTTGATTTTGTGTTTTATCCCTTGAGGATGTCAACGTGTGACATTATCCTAAATCGGTGAATTATCACAGAGCACATCAGTAATGGCTAATTGACGTCAGCTCTGCTACATCTATACTCGCAACTCCCTTAACAAATGGCCAAAAGCTTAAAATATCATTACATCAAAAGCTGAGGCATGGATGAGGCACGCCCGGGTTTGTCAAGTACTTTGTGCATTTTCTAGTTATCGCTATTTATTTAGGCTTTGGGCCGCAGGACATTGCCAAGTCACCCAGCTGCTTGTAAGAGGCGCTTTACAAACAGAGATTTGCGTGTGTCACATACGTGTTTAACACTGCATTACCGGCAGAGGTTTGGACTGTGATCTGCTCTAGTAGGAAGTAGAAGAATATATTTTCAGGCCTTCTGTTTCCTCATTTTTATTACTCCAATACACAGTTTGCAACTATGCAAAAAGTCTTCATAAATAGAATTATATATACTGTATATATATATATATAAAATGCCTCCACTGTCAGCTCATACACCAACCGCATATTATGAAGAAGTTGGGGTCAAGTGTAAAGTAGCACTTCATTGTGTGAACTCTGACTACAATAGTTCACTTGATGTCTGTTACCGTGGAGATGCATGAGACAGTATAGTAGCTGCACAAAATGGTGGGAATCTTTTCTTTTTTCAATAAAGTCTTTCGGGGTTAAAAGTGGTAGATACATTAGGTAAATTGAATTTGGAAAGTTTTACAAACTCTATGCTAACTCTTGTCTGGTACCATGAAAAAAAAAATCAATAGTTGGACCAATCTTCATGCGGTCACATTGACCCCATGGTACCAGACAAGGAACCTCAGGTGATTCATGGTGCCCAAACCACTGGAGGCTTTAATGTTCCAGGGCTTCAGAGAAAATATCCTTTGAAGATCTGACTGGTGATCACAGGCAGAAACCTGTTTTTCCCAGCGCTGCTGGAGGTGATTGACAGGTCCATCCTTCATGTGTGACTAGGAAGGGACCTGTCAATCATCGCTACCATTGCTGGGAGGGGCCGGCCAGGTTAGTCCACTCTCTGGCTATGGTTCATGTCTGGATCTTCTAACTAGATTATCTCTGAAGAAATAAATAAACCTGGCGGCAGTTGTGTAGCCCATCTTCGATTCATCCTGCTGGTGGTCTAGGTGGCATGAATCACCAGATTGGTTCACTTTAAAGGGGTTCTCTAGAATTGATAAAGAATTACAATGATGGGAGCCTGGGAGGTAGAAACTCCTATGGAGGCCAAGACTGGAGCTTGGTGTACTTGGCTTTGGAGGCCCATGATGACCGGGTATGCTAGGTGTCCATTGCAGCTCTGCCACCCTCGACACTACAATATTTACCCTTGTAACAAGCCCTCTGTATGAACAGTGCCCATGGCCCTGACCCTCCATCACTGCAGTCCAGATCACACACCCATTTCTATAGCTCAAAAGGATTATGAGTAGAATATAATGATAATGGGATGATGGCCAGGTACAAATATGAAGCATCAGGTAGCACTGGGAACACTAGGACACCTTCAGGGTATTAGTAAGGGAACCAATTCCTATACACAGGCTTGGACTGGCCCACTGGACAGCAGGAGAATCTTCCGGGGGGCCCCTTTGCAGTAGAATGTCACTTACCCCCCAAACCTGATCAATAGTTTCCACAATACACTTGTTTTACTATGTACAGACAAAGGAAGCATCTCTTTCTTCACTTTACAAACTACCCAGCATATTATTATATAGGAGCATAGGTAAATGTAATATTTGCATGTACTTAATCAGGGGGCCTCCAGAGTCAATCTTACTGGTGGGCCTCTGCCATCCCAGTCTGACACTGCCTGAACACCCACCAATGTCATTTTCTGATAAGTGAGAAGTAATAAAACTGAACATCACTACTTGCAATGCCAGGAATATAGATAATAGGAAAGTCCAAAGATCGATAAGTGATACATTAATATGTCATTGCTTACATCAAGCAGTGTCATTCACAGCAATAACAGTTATTATTAGCAGTAATAAAAGCAGAGAAAAAAAAAAAAGGAATGCGGCAGGAAAATAACCCCTTGATGTCGTGATATTGGAAACTATGTAAACCCGCAAGTGCAGTATACAAACTATAGACAAAATATAATGTAATTGTAGCGCCCCTGAATGCATCAGAGTGCTACAGGGAACTGCATCCTGTCCTCCAGGGTGCAGGGCCTACGCCCCCATGGTTCCACGTTCCCAACAACGGTGTCACTAACATCCGCACTACAAATCCCAACCACACCTCACACCATGACCTGTACAGACACACCAGTGGGTTGGTCAAGTTGGAGCAGGGCCGCCCACTTAGAGGTCAGGCAGACTGGTGGGAGGGGAGACTGGGTTGTTGAGTGTTAGCCGTCAAAGAGTGAGGAGCGTGGGAGTTGTAGCTCCCAGGGAGGTGACAGGTTGGGTTGCAGACGGTGGTCCGGGACAACAGGAGTCGGGGACCAGTGGCAGTGACATTGGAGAGGGTGCGACGAACATAGTCTAGGAGGACTGTCGGCATCAAGACCCCAAGAGAACTGACCGGTACTGAGCATGGCGGGGTACAGGACCCTAGATCAGGGAAGAGCTTCAGGCGCCTTGATAATTAACCTGTGGAGGATAGTCTCTTTATAAACTTTCCCCAAGAGCTCAGAGATTTAAGGCAACAGCACAACACGGGAGATAGGGTTCTCCAAAGTATACAACCCACTAAAATCCCAAGTGCCAGCCATCAAGAGCACAGCTACACTACACATAGTGAGCGGGGCCCCGACAGATTCAGGCCAAGGGGCCACAACGGTCAATCAATTTGTGCACGAAGGCAGGCCTCTGGACTTACCGGTGGGAGCGGGACCTGGACGGGCTCCACCCGCAGAAACGGCGGCACCTAGAGACTTTGGTTTACCATCTGTGTGAGTGTCTGCTTATTCCACCTAATCCGGCACCAAGACTATCGCAGTGAGTAACTTGACCCCTGCACCCTGCTTTCCCAAGGCCAAGCCATCCGCTCACTAAATCTCCCCCACTGTCCGGGGCCTTCCCTACCTTCGGAGGGATTGACATCTCGCTGCCCCACACCATCAGCCCCGGTACTCCCTTACAACAACCCGCAGGTGGCGCCACGAACATTAATCCCCTGGAAATACCGCCTTACATTTGAGTGGCCGCAAGCCCCTGGGTCCGGAGACCCTCGAGCCACAGCAACCCCGGATCCGAGCAGTTCGACTGCTGCAGGGGCGGCACATAATCATAGATTCACTATAACATACAGGACATCCCATGGGATGTGGACTCTAGAGGCTTCAAAAAGCACAACATGTACTGTGTATACCTATCCCCTTAAATCGGTTTAATCTCATAAGTGTTCACACGTCCCCCCAAAAATCTGGCATGACACTATAATAGGTTTGTTTTAGGAAACGGGACAGTTTTGCTCCTGATCCTCCACCATGATGCAAGATCACCTGCTATTGAAATGTTACTAATAAGTAAGAACAAATGTATAGTTCTATCTGCTGACAAAACAATTTGGAAGAATGTGAAGCATGCAAAATTTCACTTCTGTCTCCGGATCAAATAAAATATGACGTCTAATGTTGCACCCATCAGTGTCGCTATACAACAGAGGCATGTGCAAACAAGCTCTGCAAGGAACATACTCGCGAGACATACCGGCACGAAGCAGACAAGATGCCACGTACTAGCGCTAGATAGACATTCCTGTCATTCACACTTTGCTTATATATATTCTAATTATGGGAGGTTTATCAGTCTTTTATGGACTAGAATTGCAGCGTTTATTATATCCTGGTACCAGTATTTCAACTGCTAGAAATATAATAGTCTTGTGTAGTGAAACATACAGTAGTCATATCCATACCATAAAGTTTAATGTTAAATATTAAAAGCCAAGGTGCTGAGAGTTCGTTCTGCACACCATATACTGTAATACCTGTTCATTGTATTGGGGAGATGTGTAGTGCATGTAGCATATAAACTATGTATATACTAATATATAGACTGTTAAAAGGGTTACAAAAGCTGCGTCGGTGAATGAAACGTAAAGACAAAGTAAACCCCGTAACGACCAAGAGCGTACTGGTACATCCTTGGTCGCTTCCCTCCAGTTACTGCAGGCTCCAGTGGCAAGCCCGCGGTATTCGCTACACATTTGCTGATCTAATCAGCAGATGTGTGGCTAACAGGAGTGGGTGGATCGGAGATCGCGCCGTTCCCGCTGCCATCGCTGGTCTTGTGACTTGATCATGGGGCGCCAATGTGTTGTCATGGTAGCGTGGGATCAGCTGATGACCCTTGACGCTGCCATAACTCACATCCTGTGGGAGCTCACAGAGCACAGGAACACTGCATTTCTGCTGATCAGAGTAATGCTGCAGCATCGCTCTGATCAGGAGATGCGATCAGAGAGAAGAAGCGATTGGATAGTGTACTCATAAAATTAGCAGAAGCAATCAGATAGTGTACTCATAAAGCCCCTAGAGGGACTAGTAAAATCAATAATAAAAAAAATGTATTTTTTTTTTTTTACAAAATATGAAAAAAATAAAACCCTGAAAGTTCAAATCATCCCCTTTTGCTCCATTGAAAATGCAACAATTAAAAAAAAAAAAAACAAAACATATTTAATTTCGCTGTGTTCAGAAATGCCCGATCTATCAAAATATAAAATCAATTAACCTGATCAGTACACGGCGTGGCGAGAAATTTTTTTTTTTACTCATATTGACTGGTCCGTTTTACCATATAGTGAACATAGTAAATAGAACCCCCCAAAACAAATCATGCAATTGCACTTTTTTTTGCAATTCCACAGCACTTGGAATTTTTTTTTTTCTCATATAGTACATTATATGGTAAAACTAATGGTTTCTTTCAAAAGTGCAACTCGTCCCGCACAAAACAAGCCCTCATATGGCTATATTAATGGAAAACTGAAAAAAAGTTATGGCTCTTGGTAGAAGTAGAGAAAAAAAACTAAAACGAAAAATCGCCTGCGGGTGAAGGGGTTAAATCATAGTACCTAATTAATATCATGAATGTCCCCTTGATGTAACTTTAAGAAGACTTTTCAGGTGCGGGTGTTGTGGTGGAGGCCCCCTAATGGTTTTAGTGCCAGGGTGTTTGTCCCTTTTGCAGATGCTATAATCCAGCCCTGAAGACACGTGTCAGTATGTAACCATGATTCAACCCACCTTACTCTCGGTGTTAATTGTAAAAACCATGTCGCTCTGATCCAGTAGTTGGCAGGAATAGGCAATATTAACGGCAGTTTCTTGTTTGTCACCAGTCAGCACCCAGATGTTGATACCAGCTTCTCTCAGGGCAGCGATGGTGTCTGGAACGCCCTCCTGAAGACGGTCTTCTATGCCGGTTGCGCCTTCAAAATGACAATACAACATCTTACAAAAATATATGGAAAGTGAGTGACCACCCGGCCCATCAGATCTCCTGGTAAGGGGTAAACACCCCTAAACATGTCAACAAATGGGGTTTAAGTCATGTGGCAAGGCTCGTTAATGGGTCTATATAGATTTTTAGGATTACTACTTCGAATAGGTGTAGTATTTGAGGTAGTAATCAGTACTCTTGAGTGGGCCAGCAGATTTGTCAATCAGCCAGAAGACTAGCCCCTGAATGTGCCCCATTTGTGAGCATATTCATTCTGTAAGAACTCCTTTCATAGTGTTAAGGTTCTCAGGCCTGCTTGCAAATGGTTGAGATAATTCGGCCTAGTAGTCACTAATAGCAGACATGCCTCTGAAGGGAGAGGAGCAGCCACCGGAGAGCCAGAGGATCAAACACCTATAGATTGGAAACTGGTTTAGGCAGTTTTATCTTATTCATGTAAATGTCTCCTGGTACTTTATATTAATACCTAGACTCCGATATGTCAGGTGTGAATAAGGCTGTGTCTCAATCAGGTCTCCACTCAATCACATCTCCCCCAATGCTCCACCAAAGCATCCGAGAACACAATGCACCCAGGCCTGGCTGTAACTTTGTGCCTCCAGGCAGGTTGTACACATTATAATCATAATTAATGGGACCGCTCTATGCTTTAAAGTGTCTCCAAGAAAAGAAACAGTGATGTTGTGTGAAAGGAGAGGCAGTCTGCCATGACAATAATCTGTATGTACCGAATAAGATCTATGAGGAGACCTTTTCACAAGTCTTGGACAACAACATTAAATTACCGTTTCTTTGGACTAAAGAGGTTCTCAGAGAGTCATAGATCAATGTCTCTAGTCAATATATCAAATGAAGACTGAAGGAGCAGAACGAGGTATTACTGCGCTGCCCGTGATAGGAAAAATACAAAAAAAAATAGTTGTATAATAAAAAGGAGTGATTTTATTTTTACGCGTTTCAGGAGTCTGAGCCCCCTTCTTCAGGAAAGGAATCACTCTGATGCACAATCCTTTCCATCCTGAAGAAGGGGGCTCAGACTCCTGAAACGCGTAAAAATAAAATCACTCCTTTTTATTATACAAAAAAAAATTATTTGTATTTTTCCTATCTTGGGCAGCGCAGTAATACCTCCTTCTGCTCCTCCGGTCCTCATTTGATATCTCAGAGGACTGCTGCAGCCTGGTTCATTGAGTTTGCTTTAGGCGTTGTGACTATCTCACAACCTTAACAGATGAGCGTGCTTAGCTTATTTCTACCCTGGTTTTGTTGAAGCATAAGACCCTATTGCGCCTTTTGTTCTTCAGTTTTTTACTCTTCAGAATTCTAGTCACTTTATGTGACTGAAGATTGGTTAATCCTGACAGTGTATAATATGCACACAATTGCCAGAATAAGAGGACAATCACATGACAACTAGATTCTCATGGGCTCCTCTGAATTTTCTATTTAGAATCGGTACATGTCCCCAAGTATACAAATCACATACTGCTGCTCATATGTCTGCCCACTTGATCTGGTAATTGAGGAGAGTCCTGACAGTATGTGTAATGCACACTGTCAGGATTCACCAGTATGCAGTCACTTCATGAAATTTGGTTCAAACCCAGTAATCTTCCCATGTTCCTAAAGCTTTGAACCAAGTTTCCTTCCATGAAAATGCAACTGTCAATTTTACATCCTGGAAATAAGACTTCTGTGGGTGGGCATTGCAAGGGACAGATTTTTTGAGTAGTATGTGTCACTTTTAAGGGGAACCTGTCACCAGGTTTTTGCTATCTATTTTGAGAGCAGCATAACATAGGGGCAGAGATCCTGATTCCAGCGATGGGTCACTCAATGGGCTGCTTAGTGTAGTTTTGATAAAATCACAGTTTAATCAGCAGTAGATTATCATTACAGGACTACTTGGCGTGCTACTAGGTAGTCCAGAATATTCATGAGCTCTGTATAACTTCTAGATCTGCAGCAGAGAAACATTGACAGCAAAAAAGCTCAGTAAGTGACACACTGCTGGAATCAGGGTCTCGGTGTCTGATGGGGTAGCATAAACCTAATAACAGATTCCATTTAAAGTCAATGGCTTGGAGCAAAATACTGTAATATGGGAATATGGGTGTCCATCATGCTACACCTTCTTGTCATGCAGAATATATCGACTATACAATAAGGGATTTACGACTTACCAAGCAGGGTGAGATTAGTTTCCAGATGCTGAGCGGTCTCCATTAGCAATTCCTCTCTGTTATCAATTGCGGCTTCAGCTTCTTCCCGGAAATTTGACCAGCGCTCAAAATCTTCCTCACTCAAAACCTAAGAGTAGATATTCATAAAGACCATGTCAAAAACCGTACATACGTATGGTTCATCTGTACAGGGGTAGAACAATCATATTCTGAAGAGGACTGTTTTTTTTACACCTTAGAAAACTTGATAGAATGCATTTTCCAAAATTTTAGCAAATATACAAGAACACACAAAAGAGATTAACAGATTTTTTTTCTCATAAATCAATAATAAGCTAAACTTTCCAAGATATCTTATTAGATTAAAAATCTCTTTTGCACATTAATTAGTAACTTCTTTTCACCATGTCTTCTGCACTAATCATTCCCTATCAAAAACTGCTCAAAATTTGTCTACAGATCTGTCTTCAGAGAGGGATCAAATTACAGCGCAGACAGTGTTGGAAGGAGACAGAAGCAAAGGGAACCACAGAAGCTGCAAAATTCCCTAAATTCAAGATAATGGTCATTTATAGGGAATCTATCACCAGGTTTTTGCCACCTCATCTGAGAGCAGCATAATGTAGAGGCTGAGGTCCTGATTCCAGCGGTGTCACTTACTGAGCTGCTTAGTGTAGTTTACATAAAGTCACTATTTAATCAGCAGTAGATTACATTAGCGGACTACGTGGATGCTCGACTACCTCAATTACCTGCTGCAGGTAATTGAGGTAGTGCAGCATATTTATGAGCTCTGAATAAGGCTGGACTCAGACGAGCGTATGGCATCCGATGCGAGAGCAACGGATGCGATATGCTAATGACTCCCATCTCAGGCTCTGCTGCGAGCGTGAGCCGAGTGTCATGTGACTGTGACCCGATCCTGCAATCAGGTCACAGCTGCGAAGCTGAGTGTGGGCGCGGCGGAGGAGAGGGAGGGGTTAATCCCCCATCTCCTCCATTGTCAGCTTGTGCGTATATCGCACTGCACTGGGATAACATTTGAGTGCAGTCCGATGTATCTCTCGCACCCATTCACTTGAATGGGTGCCAGTGATACGGCTCTCACAGAAAATCGCAGCATGCTGTTACTTTTCTCGCATCCAGAATCTGGATGTGAGAAAAGCTGACCAACTGCTCTCCCTCATTGACTAACATAGGTCCGAGTGCAATGCGAGTGCAATGCGAGTGTGAGCGTACCCTAACTGCTAGATCTGTAGCAGAGAAAACATTGATTTTATCAAAATGACAGCAAACAGCTTAGTAAGTGACACATCATTGGAATCAGGGTCTCTGTCTCTACATTATGCTGCTCTCAGATGGGGGAGAAAAAAAACTGGTGACAGATTCCCTTTAATGTCCTGAAATAGTGTTAATCCTCATATACACATGATGGAAAACGTATGATGAACAGTCACCTGAAATGACAGCTGCAATCTGCCCACTAGAGATCTGTATATAATTATATTCAGTAATCCATTACATTTATGATACTGGTTATAAAAGTTATCAATAATTACTTCCCTAAATATCTTTGACATCATGAGGCCTTGAACTGCAGCAATTAAATATATATTTTTTTTATTAGGAGTGAGGAATTTATTGTGGCTAAACACATCAAAAGCAAAGTAATAATCAGAACAAACAAGTTGTTTTCTACCAAACTCAAAGTTTATTTTTCCAATTATTTCCTGGTTGTAATTCCGGTTGTACAACACCTGTCAGCAGAATGAGTGACGGCGAGTACCAGGAAGCACGCCTGGAACGTGGAGGTGGAGTAGGGGGGAACTCACGCTTTCCTTACCTTTTTAGCTATGCACAGGGTTCTCAGACCGTCTCTAGCGTACCAATCGAGGTGCCTCTGAGTTCTTGAATGGATCCTCCTTAGATTCTTTCCTTCACTTATATTAGCTATAAAAGAATACATTTACATTTTATCTATTCATGCTTACTAATGTGGGTTGTCTAGTGCTTCTTAGAAAAGTCTCAGATAAACTAATCAACCACCACAAAGAGGAACCAGGCAGCAGGTGTTTAATTAAAAAATGGTGCCTCCGCAGGATGAATAAAGTATTACACATTACTATTAAAATCAATGAGCTTTCTGTGTAGTGTACAGACAAAGCAGATCCACTAAAGAGACTCTTTTTGTAATCACTCATTATTTTGGCATACTACTGGGAATCTTGAACAAAGGGTGAGGGCCAATAATTGACTCAAACTGTACAAAAAATGGGACCAAGCTACAGTAAATGCTCCAGAAATATAGTGCAATTTTCACTATAAGGCTCGAGTCACACCTGCGCGAGAATTGCATATCGAGTGGACTGGCCGCCGGCTCTCCTGACAGGAGCATGTCATCTTCATGTATTTCTATGCAGCTTACATGCTCCTGTTAGGAGAGCCAATGGACTGTCCGGGCGATGCGATGCGTAAGTTACACACAGGTGTGACTCCAGCCTAAAACTTTTTTAGGCTGCGTGTCCATGATCAAGGTTCACAGAGTTTTGGATGCAGCATGTTTCAGCGGGCGGCACGGTGGCTCAGTGGTTAGCACTGCAGCCTTGCAGTGCTGGGGTCCTGGGTTCAAATCCCACCAAGGACACCATCTGCAAGGAGTTTGTATGTTCTCCCCGTGTTTGCGTGGGTTTCCTCCCACACTCCAAAGACATACAGATAGGGACTTTAGATTGTGAGCCCCAATGGGGACAGTGCTGCCAATGTATGTAAAGCGCTGTGGAATTAATAGCGCTATATAAATGAATAAAATTATTATTATTATTATTATTATTATCCAAAACACTACGTTGTACAGTACAAGCATACTGGATGGGATTTATAAAAATCCAATGCCCACTGTGTGTGTACTGACCGCAGCGTAAACAGACCTGCAGTGTGGCTTCCCGAGCCGCAGTATGTCAATTCTTTGCTGCGGAGACGTGAGTTTTCTCTGCAGGGAGAATAGAGAAAAAGACCACAGTGGCCCGACTCCTGATGATCGCCATGGGCAGCTGCAGTCTCCTGCGGAGGAGACTCACGGGCCCGCAGGTCAGGACACACCACATCTAGGACGCAGCAGGTCCCAATCGTGTGCACATACCCTTACAACCTGCCAAAATTCTGACACACAAAGTAAGCCAACTAAAGGTGGTGTAAACTTATACCAGACAGTATGTAAATTAGATCAAACAGCATGAACCACCATAATAAATCTGGCACGTTTGAAGATTTTTAGAATACGTTTGTATAAAAAAATTAGTAATGATAAATCTGTCACATTGAGCATTGTAAGCCACACATTCCCATTAATTAAAGTACTGAAAAATTGCCTTTACTAAATTATATGCCTTTATAATATAAAAAAAAATGCATATGATAAAGCTGAATGTAGTCCAGAAGCATTTACGATATAGATAGACCAGGCACTGCAATGTGGTGAAAATGACAATGGTGATTTATTGATGGTATATTGTCAATCCAAAATATAAAGGGGAAACGTTTCGATCTTAAACAGACCATCATCAGTTCACGGATTGTTGTGAGAAATCTCCTTGGAGGGTTGGAGCAGGTGCAGACAACGGTGGACACCGCAATGGACACCACATATCTGGACCTGCTCCAACCCTCCAAGCAGATTTCAGAAACTAAGCCATGAACTGATCAAGGTCTATTTGAGACTGAAATGTTTTCACTTTACATTTTGGATTGCCAAAATACCATCAATAAATCACCGTTGTTATTTTCGACACATTGGAGTGCCTGGTCTATATCTTCCTAATTATGATACTGGATCCTCCCTGTGCACCCATACCAAAACTTTCCACATATTAGAGATGGGATGTACAGATCTGTAAGGCAATATTTTTGAAGCTCACCTTTGGCTGGGTCATCCAATAAATCCATGATGACAGAGTCGGCTCCTTTGGTGTACACAATTATCTCTCTAGTTATTGGGTGACGAACCACCACAGACATTCTTTTTCTGACTGAGTCAAAGCCCAAAGAATAAAGAAGGTCGAAAGTAAGAAGGCTGCCTTGTGGAAGTCGTACGGTCACCTGGTCAGGGGTGCGGGACATTAAGGTGAAGCTATATGCTCTTGCTGCGTGCACCAGGGCAGCTTCATCGGGACTCTCTGCCTCATACAAGAACTCATCTTCTATACTGAATGGCCCAACTGCGGCATACATTTCATCCATACAGTTGTCAGCACTGTTCTTGCTTGCTGGAGAATCCTCTCGGTCATTGTTGTCATATTCCGCTTCAGCTGAACTAGAATGAGAGGCGCTATCAGGACTAACTTTGTTTTTCTTCACACTGATTGGAGTTGCAGGGTCAGAGCTGGAGGGAGTAGTGGAG
Organism: Anomaloglossus baeobatrachus; assembly: GCF_048569485.1. Classification (NCBI taxonomy): domain Eukaryota; kingdom Metazoa; phylum Chordata; class Amphibia; order Anura; family Aromobatidae; genus Anomaloglossus; species Anomaloglossus baeobatrachus. Next base: position 79,693,976 of record NC_134356.1, read on the forward strand.
GACGACTGGCTGAGCCTCAACATCTTCAGCCTTTGGAACAGATGCTGAAATTTCTCCAAAGATGATGCCGATGGTTTTAGTAATGGAGCCATGGTAACCTTAAATAATAAATCAAAATTAAAACATTAGGAACGCGTGACGCCCAAAATTATTTCCATACGTAGCTTATTTTTGGATTTCTCTTCTAGTTCTGGAATTATATTGTCCTACTTTTCTCCAGAAAGTGTGCCAGTCTTGTCTACTGGAAAATGTATGGATTCTTAATCTTCTTTTAGAAGAGTCCATCAGCTAGAATATCTAGACCTCACTGTTGGCCATGGCCCTAGTGGTGTGGCATGGGGAAGGGGGGGACAAAAGTGGGGTTGCCCCAGCATCCCGAATCTACTAAGATGAAACATTTTGCCACCTACCTCAACTGCTGCTTCTACTTGGAGCGGCACAGGGAGACAGTGAGAGGTCAACCGGTGAAACAGATTATTAAAGCAGCCATCATCTAGATCGGTGCCACAGCTTCCAATGCAGAGCTTGGCAGTCACAATGAGTTTGTGAGGAGCTGCTGCGCTCTGCATAGCCAACTACTGAGATTACCAAGTTCTCAGTATGATGAGGTGGGCTTGATCATCTCAGTTGCTGCCTCTGCATAGTATAGTAGCCAATGATAATCCCAACTGTACAATCTGTATAGGCAACTATTAAGGTTTCACAGTGTAGTCCCTCAAAAATATCCCAAATATAAATAGTACAAACAATAATGAACTTTAACTTTATTTTTTACATTTTATGTCCAATAGTTCATTTGACTTGCCACAGTTGCTGGCAACCTAAAAATAGCTCAGTTTACCTGAAAATTTGTTTTTTGAACCAGTGAGCACAGCAGTAACCCCTCCCCAGAGCTTTGATTGACAGCCGACTCTGCAGCATATGTGTGCATCATATGTGTGCAAAACAGGCTGCCAATCAAAGAGACAGAAACATGATAGGTTCCCTTTAAAGTGTAACATTTTATTTTTTTTTCCCCAACTACTGTAACATTATACTCTTTCCACCAGTCCAGATTTTTCTGGGATTAACTAACCCGTGATTCAATCACAAAATGGGAGGGGTGTTTATAATCCCTGCCAAAATTTGGGCATTTTAAGGCTAGAACTGATTATTCCTGGACATCAAAATATAAGTACGGTACCTTTTTTTCCCTCTAATTTTGGGGTGAGTCTTATAATCCGGTGCGTCTTATAAAACGAAAAATATGGTATGTAATAACATTCTAAATATTAATGTTTAAATAAGATTAAAATTATTTTTTTTTGGTCTAAATTTTTATATATTTTTTTTGCTTTTCAATCATATTCATGTTTTAATGGTAGTAATATGTATTATATTTTTATGTAGTTATCACTTGTTTTACTGAGGGCTTTTATTTACTTTATGCTTTGACAGTTCTGGGAAAAGAAGCAAAGGATGGAAATAGCTATACGGTTCAATTTCAGACTTCCGATGAGCATGTATAGTGGATATCTTAATGTGCACAGGGCCTACCCTTTGCCTTGGCTCAGTTGCTGTAGAGACCACTACTGTATTGCAAATGGCCAGAGCCACGAAGAAATCAATATATGGAGAACTTGAAGGCCTGGCGCTGCTTTGTGGCTTGTATGGAGACAGAGTTTCAACTTGGACTGATGCTTCTCTGACCTTCTTTAAAAGCATCTGATCCGGGGTTACATCTTTTTCCTGAAATAGAATAGAAAACAATTAATCTTGGTTTACTTCTGTTTTCCCAAACTGCATCTATAAACTGTAACTCATAAACCGAGACCTCTTATTTCCCAATGGCTGACAAGACGTCTACACATGAAGTTAACTTGCCTGCTCAAAACCCAGTATTATAATTAAGTACTATGCGGAAAGAAAGAATACAAACACGATACTGGCATAATGGGTATTTTTAGCCCCCGTGATTCTAATCGTGTGCAGCTTCCCTTTATTCGGTTCATTTTTCTCTGCTTGACTATATCCCAATTAGTAGCTTTTGTCTTGTAGCTGGCATCTGGATAGAGTAGATTTCATTACTTGTTCTCTGGATCTGGTCCAGCGTTCACAGTTTGTTTTTAGAGCAGATGTTATTTTTATATATTTGATAATTAACAGAATGACATGACCTCATCTACTACGGCAATAGCAAAATTGGTCACGATAGACCAAGGAAGAGTAATTCACAGAAAGTAGAAGAGGTTTTTGGGCTGATGTTTCGGTGTATTTTTTACATAATAAAAACACATTAACATATTATTTGTCTCAGTTAGAGATGAGCGAATCTGAGGTTCGATGTTCACACCGAACACAGACTTTACGAAAACCCAAGTGTTATGCTGGCGTCACACGGGACGATATATCGTGCGATCGCACCCACCCCCGTCGTTTGTGCGTCACGGGCAATTCATTGCCCGTGGCGCACAAAGTCGGTAACTGCCGTCACATGTACTTACCTCCCGCACGACCTCGCTGTGGGCGGCGAACATCTGCTTCCTGAAGGGGGAGGGACGTTCGACATCACAGTGACGTCACACAGCCGCCGGCCAATAGAAGCGGAGGGGCGGAGATGAGCGGGACGTAACATCCCGCCCACCTCCTTCCTTCCGCATTGCCGGCGGGTCGCAGGTAAGCTGTGTTCGTCGTTCCCGGGGTGTCACACGGAGCGACGTGTGCTGCCTCGGGAACAATGAACAACCGGAGCACAGAAAAAGGACCGACATTTTGAAAATGAACGACGTGTCAACGAGCAACGATAAGGTGAGTATTTTTGCTCGTTCACAGTCGTTTGGAGTTGTCACACGGTACGATATGTCACACGATGCCGGATGTGCGTCACTAATGACGTGACCCCCGACGACATATCGCCCGATATATCGTACCGTGTGATGCCAGCATTAGAGTAGCTTGGGTACGCTTGTTGCTCAGCCCAGTGCGAGCCTCTTGCTGTGTCTGAATGGCTCACACTGGGGGTAAAATCATCAGAATCAGATGAAATGTACACAAAAAAAAAATATAAATCAACACCCCACACTCCTTACTTATATGTGGGCGGAAAGTTGAACTGCCCAATCAGTGACTTCCAATAAGGTTCAGGTCAAAGTCCAGGTCCAGAACTGAACTTTAGCTAAAGTTCAACTGAACTCACCGAACCTGAACTTCAATGGGTCTGCTCATCTCTAGTCATAATATGTTCCATCTTCTTGTGGAGTATGGTTAGCGCAAAAATGTGATGAGTATATATGTATTTGCTTTGCTATTGCTGTTAAAATACTTTGGCTCCCTTTAATAGTGTATCGTGGAGTCCATCAGCTGATTTATGCTGTCCGACCTTTCAGAGAAACGATACTTTGAAGAACCGGCCGAGGACAATAGCAGGAGATATGACATATCCAGCATAGCCCTCTGGCTACCTTCTCCCTGGTCCACTCCAGTCGATTGACAGATAGCTATGTATGGGAGAGACCAGTCAATCACCTCCAGTATGTGGGGAAAAGTTAGCCACAGGGTCAGCGCTGCATTAGTCGAGTTTCTGGCTATGGTCCCCAGCCTGATCTTCCAAACATAAGGAATCACCAAAGTATTTCAGACTGTAACCTTGTAGCCAGGCTTTATTATATGCAGCTCCTCAGCAGGAATTATTTTTGTTTAGTTATTTTATTCACGCTAAACCAGTGCCATGAATAGAATCACCCTACACGTCTAGATCCAGAGGTATGCATCTTGGATTTCAGGTGTCAGTGTAGGTACATACAAGCAAGCCCGGGAAGCTGAGAGACCCAGTGTAATGGTAAGATCAAGCTGTTTTGCAAGAAATATAGGCAATTTTTCATACTCATTCTGGCTGGCAACTCCCTACTCACAATCTACTTCTGCCCCAGAATATGTCTCTGTGTTTATCTTAGGGGCAATGAAAAAGATTGGGGGATATTGCCATTTCCCATTGGGTTCTCATAGGCTTCTGCAATGGCTAAAAAATCTGCCAACTCTTTCTGGTCATCTCCCCTTTTAATAGGGTCCTACCGGCCATTTTAGTGGAGTTGGCATGTATGGGTTATCTTACTTCTGCTATCTCATGAAGAGACAGTGACATTCAGTGTATCAATATGCTCGACTAAAGCTCGGTCACAATAACATTCTCTCTTACAAATGAGCAAAAAATGGGGCAAAAGGAAACTAAAAGAGGACCTGGGTAGGTAAGAGATGGTGTTAAGATAGATCAGAAGAGCAAATGACTAGGTATTACTTCCGAACCCAAGTGCACCCTACTTTTTCTAATTTAAGCATAAACTCCTGGAATAATATGTACAATACTGAAAGACACGGAGAAGGAAAGGAAAAGAGCAAAGTACGGTTTATGAATAATTATAGCTAGGTGGGTGCTTGAGTAAACTAAAAATTAGGCTTCAAGGCCTTCTATGGCTGCCATTTACAATTCTCAACTGAGCAGCTCCAGAGCAAAACCTCTGTAATACCGTAATACCTTGGGACTAAATTAGTGAAAATGGGGCATTCATGAGCCTAGCATAGGTTTTAATTATTATAGTAAAGTATTTTAATGTTACCTTCTGCCTCACGTCAACTGTCGTAAGGTGGTTAATATTATAGTTCGACTTTTTTCATCATATAAAGAAGTTTCTCTAAGGCCTCAAATTAAACATTTAGTGGCACCACGGATACAAATGTTGTTAGTAAAAATGAAAACTAAACATTGTAAAGCACTGAAGCCTCAAGAATAATCTCCGAGCGGTATTATAGTGATTTGCATTCAGCAGATGGGAAACGCAGTTACTCAGAACTAATCATAATTTAAAAAAAAAAAAAAAAAAAAAGCAAAAAAACATTTCATCAGTTTGCTCATTGCCTAAATTTATAATATAGCGTGGTTAAGTAAAATCCTACAAAACAGTCACAAACGTACCCACAGTTACATTAGGACACATATTATATAAAGGATAGGAAGCAGACAGAAATATATAGATAGATACAGAGGGTAAAATAAGTGTTGAAATTGTCACCAATTTTCTAAGTAAACATATTTCTAAAGCTGCTATTGACATAAATTTCTCATCAGATGTTGGTAACAACCCATCCAACCCACAGAGGCAAATAAATCAAACCATAGGTGTCCATACATTTAATGATGTGTAATAATGAGAAATTAAGTAAAAAGTATTGAGCACATGAAGAAAGAGGTACAAAAACCCATGGAAAGTTATGACACCAGCTGAAATCTATAAGTAATTAGAAAGCAACTTAGTGAAAAATAATACCAGCTGGCTCAACTGATGGCCTATAAAAAGGTGTTTAATTTCCAAGGTGCTACACAAGAAACATCTCATTATAGGTAAAACCAGTGAGCTGTCTCAAAACATTTGCAACCTTATAGTTACAAAACAAACTGATGAGATTGGTTGCAGAGGAATTTCTTAACTAGTGAAGGTTCCAGTGAACACTGTTGGGGCCATAATCCGGAAGTGGAAAGAACATAATTTAACCCTAAATCAGCCATGACCAGGTGCTCTCTCCAAGATTTAAGATAGAGGAGTGAAAACAATCACACTGGAGAACGCAATTTTTTAGGAGTTAGGTCATACAACTGTTCTTAATTAATTTTTGGATGCTGAATCCAGAAATGATCTCAGTTTTTCTCTATCACGTCAAGTTTTTGAACTATAGGATTTTTGTCTTCTCAAAAATATGTAAACTACTGTACCTAAAAAGTATTTGTTTTTTTTTTTAAATAGTACAAATATGAACAAAAAATGAAATATATAAGAAATAGGCTCTGTCTCAGTTGTGACTACTCTTACAAGTTGCCACATAGCTCTATATGAGTCGAATTGTACTCAGATAACAAGTCTTATTACAGAAATCAGTGCAATTGTGCTTCTATGGCAGGTAAGTTGAGGAGGAAAAACTTGACGTGATAGAAAAAAACTGACTGCATTTTTGGAATCAGCATGCCAATTTTAGTATAAATCAGCTCAAAAACCTAACTCAACAGAAATTGTTTTTCAAATTGTTCCCCAGTGTTATCAGAAGAGTTGTCCAAGAACCAAGAATCACATGTGGTAAGCTGCAGAAAGACCTGGAATCAACAGGTACAATTGTTTCAAAGAAAATAAGTAATGCACTCAACCTCCATGGCCTGTATGCACGCTCTCCACGCAATACTCCATTGCTGAGCAAAAAGTATGTTCAAGCACTGTTAAAATTTGCTCAACAATATATAGACAAGTCTGTGAAATACAGTTTCGCCAATGGCTGCTTTACTACTTTTGCCGTTTAGGAGTCTAGGAATGTAGGGACAGACCCTCTGTGGGAAATGTAAAATATTTCATAGTGGTATTGAACACATGAAGAAAGAGGTACAAAAAACATGAAAAGTTGTGACACCAGCTAAAATCTATCAGTAATTAGAAAGCAACCCTGCCACTTAGTGAAAAATAATGCCAGCTGGTTCAGCAGTGTCTCATTTCCAAGGTGCCACACAAGAAACATCTCATGATAGGTAAAACCAGTGAGCTGTCTGAAGACTTTTCAACCTTATTTTGGCAAAACATATTCATGACATTGGTTACAGAAGAATTTCTCAACTGTTGAAGGTTCCAGTGTACACTGTTGGGGCCATAACTCTGAAGTGGAAAGAACATTATTTAACCCTAAATCAGCCACAACCAGGTGCTCCTGACAAGCTTTCAGATAGAGGAATAAAAATAATCAGAAGAGTTGTCCAAGAGCGAAGAATCACATGTGGAGAGCTACAGAAAGACCTGGAATCAGCAGGTACATTTGTTTCAAAGAAAATTCACAACATGGTGTTTTATGGGATTAAAAACATAATTCTATATATTGGTTTGGGAATTGAAAAAAATTTTTTTTTTAATTTTTTTTTTAAATCGAAAATAGTTAATGAGGATTGTACGTCCATTAAATAATCAATGGATCACTTCCAAAAGCCAGGAAAGATCTATAACATAATTAAAGAAATTACAGAGCATTGGATCAAAGCAATTTGTAAATAGGGTCATACCATACCAAGGATACATATTCATCAAGCTAAAAAGCTGCAGTCCATCATATACCACTTATAAAGAGCACGAGTGACTAGGCGAGCGCCCGCCTCTGGCTGGTTGACTTGGAAACACTTCATTTAGCAGCGCTCGGTTCATTCCTAGAATGACTTTTAATTACATAATGGAGATAGAAGTGATCTTGTGAAGGCAGTCGTGTGCGTACAGACTATACATTTACAGACTGTGCCCAACAACGACGGAGCTTGTTTTAATTAAAATGTGTCATTACCGCAGCCATCTCTCATTTTATAAAGTCTTGACTGGAGTCCTCTGTTGTTAATTACTAAAGTAATGAGGGCTAAACTGGGGATTGCTGAAGAAGAACTACATTGTCTACGAAACCAGGTGTTGCTTGCAAATTGCTAGGCTGTGATTGCCAGAAACCGTTCTACTTTGCCCTGGATTTACACATAAGGGAGACCTGGAGAAAGTTTTATGGTTGTAAACTGCACAATAAAAAAGCAAATAAAAATAATAATGCAGATACGATTGGGTTAAGATGGGATTTTGAAGATATTTTATTTAAAGAAACAGATTTTATATGAAAAATTATTTTAATTAAGGAGTAAAGCTGACCATACATTTTAGATCACAGTCAATCAATATTGTAAGATGAGCCGTGTGTTTACTGTGTATATGAGCATCTCAGAGGAATATGGGGTATCCCAATGCCTACATGGTCCATCACATTCCTCCTTAAAGGAACAACCAAAACAGGATATCCCTAGGAATATGCAATGTCTCACTGCCTACATGGGCCTTCACATTCCTCCATAAAAGAAGAACCACCAAGACAGGATATCCCTAGGAATATGGAGTATCCCAATGCCTGCATGGGCCTTCACATTCCTCCATAAAAGAACCAGCAATAGAAATGAGCGAACCCAAGGTTCAGTGTTCTTACAGAACACAGACTTTACAAAGAAGACAGTTTGGGTTTGGAGTTTTATTGCTTTACGTATGCAAACCACTCACCCGAGTATTGCTGTGCTCGGGTATACTCGGCATTCAAAACAGTGCAAGCCACCTACAGTATTTGAATGGCTCACACTGGGGGTAACAACAGCATGATCAGATGTAGTGTGCACCAAACAAAAAAATTGGGAAACCCACGTCCATTCGCCCCCAGAAGTGATCTGTTTATGGCTGGCTGTATATGGGCTGAAAGCTTAACTACCCAGTTAGTGAGCGGTCAAGTTGGGGTTCAGGTCAAGTCCGGGTCCCAAACTGAGCTGTATCAAAAGTCCGGATGAACCCACCAAACCAAACTTCCACAGGTCCGCTCATTTCTAACCACCAAGACAGGCTATCCCCATTTCAACTAGACAGTGTCAACCTATATATGAATCCCCTCTCTGTAATTAGGTAGCAATGACAAGTGCATCCTACTCTTCTACAAAGGGTAGAAATGCGCAACAGTGTGAATGAGCAATACCGAGGTGCCGCACTTGCACCATGTATGCTGGCAGAAGTATAATATGGAAAGTAGACCCAAAAGTAGATCATACCCTTCCATAGCTGTTTTTAGGCTGACAACTTTTTCTCCTGACCCCTTCATAGTGTACGTCAGCACACACAGCTTAGCTGAAAACAAAAGCACTGAGCGTGATAAAATACCATTGCATGGCATCACATATGGCAGGACAGTTGGGAAGCTCATGTACACATAGACTGGTAGGCGATTTGGCCAACATTAATCTAAAGTGTATAGCTAGCTTTAAAGTTAATCTTTCAGCACAAAATGACTGTTCAAACCAAGCACAGGTGTTTGGTATGCCTTTTGTTTTGTACCTATTGCTTTCTTCCTCTCCCTGAATTGATGCTTGACAGGAGCCAGAGTAGGGCAATAATATATGGGAAAACAAGTAGGTGGGAAGGTACACCAAACTGTTTGACCATCGTAAGAGCAGCCTGCATATAGCTGTGCTTGGTTTCAACAGTCATTTTGTGCGAATAGACTCCCTTTAAGGCCGCTTTACATGCAGCGACATCGCTAAAGCCATGTCATTGGGGTCACGGAATTTGTGACGCACATCCGGCCGCTTTAGCAATGTCGTTGCATGCGACACCTACGTGCGATCAAAAATGGTCTGAAAATCGTTTATCGTTGACATGCTCCCCTATTCCCAAAAATCGTTGCTGCTGCAGGTACGATGTTGTTCGTTGTTCCTGCGGCAGCACACATCGCTATGTGTAACACCACAGGAACGACAAACATATCCTTACCTGCGGCCGCTGGCAATGAGGAAGGAAGGAGGTGGGCGGGATGTTACGTCCCGCTCACCTCCGCCCCTCCGCTTTGATTGGGTGGCCGCTTAGTGACGTCGCTGTGACACTGAATGAACTTCCCCGTTAGAAAGGAGGCGGTTCGCCGGTCACAGCGACGTTGCTAGGTAGGTAGTGTGACGGGTCCGAGCGATTTTGTGCGCCACAGGCAGCGATTTGCCCGTGACGCACAAACGATGGGGGCGGGCACGCATGCTAGCGATCTCGCTAACGAGATCGCAGCGTGTAAAGCGGCCTTAACTCTCATCAAATCAAGTATGTATATGATATGTCTTCTTCAAAGGGGTTTTCCAATCTTATACTTACGGTTTCTTGCTTTTAGAATCCCTTTTCAATATGCATATAACCTTTTGACTAGTTGATGGGGTGTTAGTTTCTTCAGACTAGTTGTCCCACTCACCATGTTATTACGCCCCTGTGTGTATGATAACATGATTTGCAATAGCCGGCGTCATTGCATGACTTTCTTTCCTACATGTCATTGTGGTTCCAAAGCCAAAGCATACGCTTCCTGACTTTAGAGGTGCTCTGCGCATGTCCAGAAACTTAATATTCAGCTGCTCCATGGACGTCAGCTGTCTTCCTCACCTCTAGATATACTCAGTGTGTCTCTGAAGCTGGGAATCATACACGCACCTTCAGAAGCGCAATGACATGTAGGAAAGAAAGTCATGCTCATACGCGAGATTTGCAAAGATCAGGCGATGACGCCGACTCTTGCAAATCATGTTATCCCATACACACTGGTGTGATAACAGGCTGAGAGGGATGACTAGTGTGTGGAAACAAATGTCCCATAGGCTAGTCAAAAGGTTGAAAGGCTTTAAAAATCCTTTTTCTTACACAGCTGTCAATGTGTCAAGCAATATATAGGGTATTTCCAAATGCATATACAAATACTGGTGGTTTGGAGGACATGGGGGACCTATTAGATTCCCTTTAAGACAGTAGGACAACAAATGCAATTTTCGTTTTGATAAACACACACAATGTAGGTTTTCTTTGTTGAGTAATCTGGTGCAGGAAAATGTTAGACAATTTAGAATTTACATTAAAACTTAACAAAAAAATATTGGTTATGCGCAAACACCAAAGTAGCTTAGTCTGAGGAATATCAAATACTTACAATAGGACTGCTAAAAGCCACTTGGGAAATGTCAAAACGTCCTTCAGATTTTTTTCTGAAGTGCCCTTGGATATTTGGTCGAGCACTCTGGCACCGTCTCAAAGCTCGGGTGCCTTTATGTCTCACGGTGGACTGGTTTTCTTCAGGCCTGATATGAATCGGAATGTTTCTGAGCTTTGTCAAATCTTCATCATCAGAATCTTCTTCTTTGTAAGTTTCCAAACGTTTTGCTTTAAATAAAAAACAAAAATTAACTTTGCTGTTTCAAACCATGGCGAGAAATGTGGATGTTTTCTACTTTTACTGCTGATAATCTCTTGAGTTTGCTTTATGACAAGAGACATATTGTGATTTTAGAAAACGTCTGCTTGACTGTATCTCACAGCAAGAGAGGAAGAGCGATTACAAACACCTAAAACATCTGCTATCGTTTTTTCGATTAAGATTTGGTGTACTTTTGTCATAGTGGAAAATTATAACCCAAGACAATAAGTCTTTAATCCACCACCACATTGTGTGTGGTCAAGCTGAACTCTACAACGACCATTAGAAGATAAGTGATACATTGCAAGACACTAAAGTAGAAGAGAAATATTGCATAAACTCCATAATTACATTTTTGGGGGGTTGTTTTGCTATTTTAGACCATTAAATACTTAAAAAACAAAAACAAAAGAGGAGTAAAACTCCATCCTCTGCCAATTTGTTTCTGTAATTTGCAGTTCTCCAGAAAGTCTTGGTTACCCTGCGTATTTGTGTATATGATGTGTAGTCACAGTGGTGTTGATGCGTCACACCGATGGTCAGTGACTGGCTACAGCAGTTACAGGTAACGCTAAATTATATAAGGCTGAGTTCCCATGTCCTTCATTCTATCAGTTTTTGGCTCCGTTTGAAAAAAATTAATAACGGATCCCAGTGGATGACATTTTTAAGTGATCTGGTAATGGATTCATAATAATGTAAGTCAATGGGAGTAGATAGAGAAAATTCCAGCGAGAGACTCTTCTAAAACCCAAGACTTTAATTAATCCATAAAAAAAAATTCCATTACAATATGTGCATAAAACCAAAAAAGGAAATATTCTGACGCCACGTCATAGAGGTCCAGACACAGACATGTTTCGGATCAACCTCCTTTTTCAATGTGTGTCACACATTAAAAAAGGAGGTTGAACCGAAACATGTCTGTCTCTGGACCTCTATAATGTGGCGTCGGAATGTTTACTTTTTCGGTTTTATGCACATATTGTAATGGAATTTTTTTTATGGATTAATTAAAGTCTTGGATTTTAGAAGATTCTCTCACTGGAATTTTTTCTCTCTACTCCCAGTGTACACCCCGGTTCCTCTCCAGGATCCGTGCTGGAGATAGTCTTCTGGTCCTGGATGGGGTGAGCTGATCCTTAAATGTTTGTTTTAATGTATGTCAATGGAGTAAAAAGCTGATCTGTTGTTAATCAATTAAAAAATGGTTTAACAGGTCGAGAAAGAGAGAAAAAGAGATAGCTTGGACAGCTGGTTAGGGCTGGGTTAGGCTAACCATAACCCTAACCAGCTGTCAAAACTCTCTCTTTCTCTCTCTATTATATCTATCTAATAGATCTGGTCTATCTATTGTATTATATTGGGTCTATCGATTATATCTATCTTTTGTTCTTACCTGTTCTGCCTATCTAGCCATCATTTATAATATCCTAACAGATTTTATTCCATTGTATCTATATAACATTTATGAGCAACGGATCCGTGCATAATGGTAGTCAATACGCAACGGATCTGTTAACGGATGAGCTAATGGATGCATTCCTAATGGATCCGTTACCCATTGACTCTCATTATACACTAACGGATCAGTTAGACATCTGAATTTGGTCCATTGGAGGAAAAGTCCTGCATGCAGAACTTTTGGTCCATTTTTAACAACAGAATACTAACGGATTGGCCCTAACTGATGACACACTTTGGGCCATCCGTTAACGGATCCATGACTATTAAAGTTAACGGGGAGTATACAGATCCATTAACTGATCCGTTTTTGCATTTTCCAAACGGATCTCAAAACGGATTGTATTATAGGACATGGGAACATAGCCTAATTTAGCATTTAATAATTTGGATAATTAGCATTAGAGATTGCAAACAAAGACCAACAAGGTACCAGAAACGTGTCATGGCAGGAGTGGTAGGAGATTAGTTAGATGAATATTACTTCTTATTTTAGATCCATTGAAGAAGGTATAATAATAAAAAAAAACAATAAAACTTCAGGAGGCTGAACAATCTCTTTAAGGAAATTATTTAATGTAAATTATTGGATTGAAAAAGGGCTGATATACTGTTCTTGCACAGGGACCCTTTTTAGGTCTGCATCTGCCAGTACCACCCCACCGTCATTTCTGGCTCTACTTTTGATCATTGAGGCATGATGCACACATAATGACACGCCAGACCAGCTAATTAAAAGAAAACCCAGGATAACAGTGTTGGGAGAAATAAGCAGCTAAGGAGCTTGTCCTTATTCATGCTGGAGTAATTTTCATATAGCACTCATCTCGAACGTCATGATTGGAAAAATATAGGCCTGTAAATTTGGAAAAATCATACTTGTCTTGATGCTATAAGTTTTACAACTTAAGAAAAAGCAAAAATTAAATCAAATAAGAGTCAAAGTGGCCATCAAGCGTTGGGGTTCCTGGACCTTAACGATGTTCTCTTCGGACAGGAAGCCGAAGAATGGTGTAAGATATCTGTAACCTGACCATGGTTGTTCCTGTGTAATGATAGATGTAGCTTACCGTTCTCTTGATGGGAGAATTCATTTCCTACTATTGTACATCGGCGGAAGACCATTTTATTCTCTGTCAATGTCCCAGTTTTGTCTGAGAAGATATACTGGATTTGTCCAAGATCCTCTGTAATATTTAACGCCCGACACTGCACGGATAAGTCAATTTCTTCATCATATAGATCGATGTCATTATGTATAAAGTAGATCTGGCCAAGTTTCACCAGCTCAATTGATACATATAGGGAAATTGGAATCAAGATCTGCAAGAAAATAAGCAAGACTTTAAAAGAATGGATCCTAGGAGATTAACTATTGGTAAACAGGTGCAATTGGAAGAAGTGGGACATGTGGGTTAATCATTAAATAGATCCACTTACCTGTAGCAAGATAATCATAGTAAGGAACATGTAAAAAGCAGCAAGAGCTGGCGACGTATAATTGCCATCAGGGTTTGGAACATCGAATAGAGGATGTATTATGAACCTTCGATACCAAAGACCATGACCTAAAAAAGAAAAGATATATAAGCACATAACAGCAAATAGCATAATGATGATAGGATCAGCAGCACCCTGGATCTTGATCTGTGTAAGGTATGGCTGCTCAATCCTGATCAAGTGCATGGACCAGGTACTGCTGTTCTGAGAATAGTAACACCACCTGTTTTCTACTATAAACCTGGTGCGATAATCAATTCACAGGACCCTGGTGTATTGGCTAGGTCAGAAATCTGTGTCTGCTACATGGGAAGCCTATGACTATTCATACCCACCCGGCAGGGGCGGACATACCACTGGTGCAACCAGGGGCCCAAGAGGTTAGGGGGCCATTACCACCTCCAAAGCAGGTAAAATCGTGCATTTAGCAAATTATTGGACTGAAAAGAAATCAAATCTAGTTCATGAACAGGGACCCTTTTTTGTCTGCTACTGCCACCCGGCAGACCAGCTAGTTAAAAGAAGAACCGGAAATGCCAAGAGGTAAGGAGATTCACAGGCAGTCACAAATTACTGACCTGGCTGATGGACCACAGTCTTGTGAATCGATTCTCCCATCTCCAGACACAATGTAATAAATACTTCCCCTATTTAACACCGGCATCCATAACTTGTACAGCACTCCACCATTTAAAAAATATATATTTGACTTAATAACTTGTTTCAAAATTTTAAGTGATCAAAAAAAAAAATATTTTTAAAAAAGATAAGGAGGTGGAGGTGGATTTCACATTTGGAGCCATTTCTTTGGCATTTCTGCTCAATAAAATCCAGGTATATAGTGCTCCTACAAAAAGTTGATTGACCAGGCATCCAATAAAAAAAACTTTTATGTTGTTAAAAATATATAAAAAACACAAACGCGTTTCAACTGTAAGGGTGCGTGCCCACGATCAGTGTTTTGGATGTAGAGAGTGTTTTCGCTGCATCCAAAACACTGCATTGTACAGTACAAATTAGTGGGTGGGATTTTTCCTCAGTAAACACTGACCTGCGGTGCGGCTTTCCAAGCCGCAGCATGTTAATTGTTTGCTGCGGATTCTCATGCGTCCTGCATAGGGAGAACACAAACGAGAGACCACAGTGCACTGAACCCTAATCGTGTGTACGAGCAGCTGCGATCTCCTGCGTGTTCTCCTGCGGAAGAGACACATGGCCCTGCAGGTCAGACTTAGGACCCAATGCGTCCAGGACACAGTGAGTCCTGATCCTGGGCACATACCCTAAAACACTCTTCCTCAGCTGATTATACACATCATGAGAAACTGATCCCTCTGTTATGGACATGATTATATGAAGATACCCAAAATACAGGACAAGATGGGGCTTGCACCCATATCTTCATTCAGAGACACTTAAAGACTGTCTGGATCTTTTCCTGTCAATTAAGCTTGGAAATCACCGAATGAAGAAATATGTATCTTACTCTTACTTTAAGTGTATTAGAAAAAGTACAGTGTTAAGAACTATGTCGAGAAATGTTAGGAAATATGTTGCTCTTATTTCCTTATTTCTTTTTTGTCTTATGCTTAGAACTGTTTGAAACTTATGATAAGATAAAGAATTGCGCTCTTTGGAAGGATTCCAAATCTTTCCCAACAGACCATTATAAAAGCAGCTTACTTCCTACTTGTTTCTAAAAAGAGACCTCCATGTGGACCTAAAGGCCCCTTTACACACTGAGACTTTCTAGCGATCCCACCAGCGATCCCGACCTGGCTGGGATCGCTGGAAAGTCTCTAAACAGTCGCTGTTTAGCTGTAAAACAGGCAGATCTGGCCAACGACGTAGCAGCGATATGGACCTGCAGAACGACCTCGCTGGTCGTTGGGGATGTGTCACACAGCAGCTATTTGATGACTCACACCTATGTTAGGGGCGTGGTGTTTGGCGCTGAAGCCACCTAGGTGTCCTTTTTACACGCACCTCTCAGCTTTGATTGGTGATCGCTAGTGCATTTTTATTGGCGACCCCGAGCTTGGAAAGATTGACAAAAGTCGCGCTTGTATATCCTTTGTCCCTGAGCTTCTGTTGCTTAGCGGATCTTTGTAGAGTTCTCTGTGCGGCAACTCCACACTGGTTTATCTATACAGCTTCAATCAAATGATGCTTACCGTACAGGCTTTATAGTATTGCAGACTGGAGAACTCTCTAATGATCCGAAAACCAGCATGCTCAGGAACAAGGTAGCTTTGAAACAAAGGACGGAAGCGCTAAAGTTGCCTTCTTTTCAGTGAAAGCCGCCCAATCAGAACGCAACAGCGACCACCAATCGGAGGTAAGGGGGCGGGAAAGGGAACGCTATAGCACGCCTACGGGCTGGGTTCTAAGTCTTTAACAAAGGTTGTTGTAACGGTGTCAAACACACTGATATATGCTGCGCAGCGAGAAACAAAGGACCAAAAAATGTTCCTGAAAGATTTGTAGCGATCAGCGACCTCACAGCGGGGGCCAGGTCGCTGATGCGTGTCACACACTGCAATGTCGCTGGGGAGGTCGCTATTATGTCACAAAACCGGTGACGTTACAGCGATATCACTAGCGATGTTGCAGTGTGTAAAGGGGCCTTAAGACCAGAATTTCATGCTGTATGTTGGATGGGATTCTAACCGATGCTTCCTCCTTGATGAGGAATGTGAAATTTCATCTTCTGGTCAAAATCCACAAAAAAGAAAAGGAAGGAACAAAGAAATGCAAATAGGGATAAAATGTTAAAAAGTGGTAAAATATTAACCTATAGCTCCAATGAGGCACATGACTATGAGGAGGCCAACACAGCAGAATACATTGATATTCATCCGTCTCTCCAGCTTGCTGCGCTTGTAACGTGGACCACTGTTGTTCAGCATTGCTTTGGTCTCATGCCCTTGGGGAAAGAAAAAATAGAAATAACAGGATTTTAATAAATATCTTTATATATGAATGCATTTACAGAGCTGCTCAGCGTGCCGCTGCCTGCTGTTTCTTAGCAATCAGGAAGAATCAAGTGCTTTAATTAACCATTTTGACCCAAAAGAGCAACTTTTATGGCAAGATTTGCATGTTGTGCTGACAGCCAAGAATTTTTTTTAGATGTTTTTCTTTTTTTTTTTATTTAAGTGACTGGAATGTAGATTACGATATCTAATAATAACAATCCACTGCATACTCAAGACTAATGAAAAATGTTAGAACTGATTAATATACAGTCAATCCATATTTCTTACATAAGAAAAAGCTGAAAACAGCATTTCTAAATAGAATCATCTAATTTTACTTCAGTTTTGTTAAAATAACCAGATCAGTAAAACACGAGAAAGGTTAATGGTGTTGTCCAGTTGCACAAAATATACATGAATTAAGTAAAGTTAGTAATATAGATGTTCTAACCATCGGGTAGCCACACTGGTCCCAGTTTGGCAGCTCCCTAATATATCCGGTGTCGGCAAATAACCAAAGCTGTTTGTATAGGGGGCTGGTCAGCCAGGAATGAGGCTGGCTTAGTAATTTAATTGAACAGCCAGTCCCCAACATACATAGTCACTAGTGATGGGCGAATAGTAACTATTCGTATTCGGATAATGTTTAGCTAATACCGAGCACTATTCCAGTATTCGCCAAGACAACAAAAATGCTTGGGGTCCCCATTGACTTGCATTAGGTTCGTTATTTGTGACGAATACCAGAATGGTACTTTGGGATTCGTTACGAATAACCCGAACACGAATAGCTACTATTCACCCATCACTAAACTAATGGTCACGTGATGAATCAGAATTCTATATGTAGAGCAGGGGTTGGAAACTTTTTTGGCTGAGAAAGCCATGAACGCCACATATTTTAAAATGTAATTCCATGAGAGCCATACTCACCAGGGGGGAGTGGCGGTGGTGGAGCGGCTCAGAAGGTCCCAGGAGACAGGTTGGGGAATGCTGTAGGCATGGAGGAGGGGATGTTGTGGCTCAAGAGGGTCAGTGTGTGAAGAGTTAGCAATACTGCTGCGGGCTCGTGGGGTGTCACGGCGGCGGGCGCCATTGATCTGCCGGTGGGCTGCTTTGAATCTCCAGCAGTTGACGAGATCGAGCTCAAGAAAATGGCCACAGCACGTGTGCAGATTGACGCAATGGACTTCAAGAAAATGGCCGTGAAGTTTTATCTGCGCACACTCCACCTCCGCGGCCAATTTCTTGAAGTCAATCTTGTCAACTGTGGGAGATTCAAAGGATCCCGCAGTCCGGCGGCAGATCAATTGTGTTCGTCGCCACGACACTACATGAGCCCGCAGTATCGCCAATCCTGTGCCACCACTGCCGCCCCGGGAAGCTATATGAGATTTGTAAGATGCCCCCCCATTTTTTGGGGAAGAAAAGTGCGTCTTACGAACCGGAAAATACAATATTTTTTATTAAAGATTTGTCTGCAAGCTAGATACAGCCATCAAAAGAGCCACATCTGGCTTGCGAGCCAGAGGTCACCAACCGCTGATGTAGAGCATAGGACCGAAAGTAGGGTTGCCAATCCTAGGACAAGGAGAAGGCCAAACTGACAATCGGGATAATGGATATAACTTATATAACTGCTGTCTCTAAAGCTCATGTAGACAGTATTTATTTGGGCTGACCAAACCCTTTAAGAAGACAAATTCTAAATTTACAAGGGGTAGTATATGTCCTTCATTAGCCACACTGAGAAGCCCTTCTTCAATTTGATTTAGGCCCAATGTACAAAAACGGCCTCAAAGAGTAGTAGCAGAGGTTGTGTGAGATTACACTTAACAAGGATTGCCAGAATCAGCGCCCCCCACAGTGTATTGGTTGTGTTGGTATTACAGCCCACCTACAGCTAAGCACCACTTAACTAAATGTGATAGTCAAAGGGAAATGGTTAAAAATGCATAATATTCTAAAATGAGAGTTAAATAAGAAAAGGGTTAAACCTGCGCTGCCCGATAGAGACCTAAAGACAGGATTCGTTCAGTGCGATTTATTAAGCCAACGCGTTTCAGAGGAATCCAAATACTTCCTTCAGAGGAACCTAACTCCTTCCTTCAGAGGAATCCTACTCCTTCCTCAGGGTAAAATCACATATAGATACCACAAACACAGGGGCTAAAAGTAGAGCTATTTTTGAAACAACGCTCGAGGACTAAGAGATATTTATGAAACAATGCTCAAGGACTATGAGACATTTTTGAAACAACGCTTGAGGACTAAGATATTTTTGAAACAACCCTCAAGGACTAAGACATTTTTGAAACAACCCTCGAGGAGTAAGAGACATTTTTGAAACAACGCTCGAGGACTAAGAGACAACGGATGATGGCACCATAGATCCTCATACAAGCTCCTGACAGAATGGCTCTTGTAAGATACTAACAAAAGTTACATTTTAAAATCTAATAATTTATTTTGTTCTTCTAATTGGCTCTTGCATTAATAAGCCAATGGATAAGCACACTAGAAAAAGAGGTGACCTCCAGAGCCCCAAATGTTGAAGCGAGCAGCTGGACATTGCTTCAAGGCTTCATCAAGTGGACTAAATGTGATCATTACTGCATATGTGCTGCCCTCTGCTTGATCTCGGCAAGGTATAGCCAGATTCATTTATCTGACTCTAATTTCACTCATGATCCATTCTCACTTGGCACTAGAAATACATTTAGCTGCTCGCCTACAGCAGGAATAAGCACTATGGACACTGATGGGAACATCGAGAAATAATGATATCAGCCTATGAGAATGCCGGAATAGAAAACAAGAACATGTCTGATTCTAAAAATATAATAACCATTAGAAAATGAACATACACATCATATGCAGTGAGAAAAGGAATGGAAAAGACGGAATTCACTGCATATTTATCTCGTCAAAGACCCCGAGGTGTCACCGTGCTAAACGGAGTATGGCATTATACAGAATAGCTTAGAGGTCTATTCTGCAATAATAAAGCTGAAAAACTGAACAACAATAACGGAATCAAAAAATATGGAAAAAAAGGATGTTAAAAGGCAATCTATAGGTCGGATTTCACCCCCCCAAAACTATTTATATGCACATATATCTCTTTTAGAGACAAGTCTAGTAATACCTTTACATGGCCGCTCCGTTCCTCCGTTACGGAGTAATCAGCAGTAAAACGAAAAAGGAAATTAGGCTTTAAGAGTAACCGTTGTTTTAATTTTTATATCAGAAAACAATAGTACACATGAAAATAACCAACTTTGTAATATATTTTAATCAGAGACATGTTCTTTTTTTCCCCTCCTGGACAGAGATGAGCGAAGTTGAAAACTAAAGTTCGGTGTTCGTACCGAACACGGACTTTACCAAAAATCAGTGTTTGAATTCGGAGTTTGTGTGCTTTACATATGCTGACCATTTGCATGAGCATCGGTGTGCTAGGATATGCTTGGTGCCCGATGCAGTGTGAGCCACTTGCAGTGTTTGACCGGCTCCCACTGGGGTTAACAATAGCGTGATTGGATGTCTGGCTGCATGTGGACGGAAAGCCTAACTGTTCCAACAGTGAATGGGGTTGAGGTCAAGGTCCGGCTGAACCCGCCAAACCGAATTTCAATGGGTCCATTCATCTCTACTCCTGGATTTTCTTTCACCCTCAATTCACAGGTAAAATGTCTCTGCTACAGTGAAGACAGACTTTCCCATTACGGAGATAGATGGCAGTTGGTGCTTTTAAAATTCTACAGAAATAGGAGTTGGGAGAAAAAGGAATGATCTAAAGGTAGACCTAAGCCAGAAAAAGGAGTTCAGAGGAGAAGGGATGATCTAGAGGTAGATCCAGCCAGAAAAAGGAGTTGGGAGGAGAAGGGAAGATCTAGAGGTAGACCCAGCCAGAAAAAGGAGTTGGGAGAAGGGATGATCTAGAGGTAGATCCAGCCAGAAAAAGGAGTTCAGAGGAGAAGGGATGATCTAGAGGTAGATCCAGCCAGAAAAAGGATTTGGGAGGAGAAGGGATGATCTAGAGGTAGACCCAGCCAGAAAAAGGAGTTGGGAGGAGAAGGGATGATCTACAGGTAGACCCAGCCAGTAAAAGGATTTGGGAGGCGAAGGGATGATCTAGAGGTAGACCCAGCCAGAAAAAAGGAGTTGGGAGGAGAAGGAATGGTCCAGAGGTAGACCTAGACATCCTGAGGAACAGTCACAGTCTTCAATAGAACTTTATGAACACCAACTGTAACCTCCTATCGCCACAATGTGAAAATCTGTATTCTCCGAAGACACACAAGAATTAAGATTTTAAGAATGAAAGATCAGTCCAGGAGAAGAAAGGAACAGATTTCTCTTCTAAGATATATTACAAAATCTCTTATGTTCATGTGAACTATTGGTTTATGAAAAAAAATAAACCAACAGTTACTCTAAGTGCTTTCAGCATCTCACTCTAATTTTTTCCTGTGTCCAGTGTTGCTTTCTTGTGCTTGACTCACAGATCCTTAAATTGAAGTCACACAGTAAAAGGAGGTATTAGTCAAGAAGTGCTGGGCTTGGAATAGAGCTAGAGTGACAGAGACTTGGGAAGAGCTTCCACACATCGAAAGCACTTTAGCCTCATTTACACGTCAATTCAAACACTAACCTTTATAGGGAGAGACCTGTCAGTCCAGGGCAGCAGGTGGGTAGAAGCCACCGGGGATTTGACTACCCAACTAGTCTCAATTGCTGCTCGGTCCCCGGCGGCTTTTAAAGATATGTTTTTCTTTAAAACACTGCAGCATTTCAGAATCGATTATACTTTCCTGAAATCATTCAGCCAGTGCCTGATACCTGCTGCCCATGAATCAGACTGCCTACACACACTGTCAGGTTCACCTTAACCCTCTGATTGTGACACAATTTGGGCAAATTCACCTTCTATTTGGCAAGCAAGAGGCTGAGAAGTTACATATATGTGCCAATTTTATCTGAGTTACCTTAGCAATTGAGTTAGAGCATCAAACTTCTTAAACCAAAGTGATCCTGTCTGGTCTGACATGAGAATAACATTAAACTGAATTTATAGCAACACTGCAGAGCTTTGTTTTTCAGCGCTGGAGTTGTGTTTTTAATCTAAGTCCCCCCTGCCCTCTCTTATAGTCACTTGCCACTGTCTTCATCTTTAAACCGGCGCTGCTCCAGTCCCACAACGCCATCTTGGGACTGGCTGGTAATTAGACGTTAGGTCGCAAGATCTCAAAACAAGTCTATGAGAGCCAGAAGTAGGCTCTCATAGACTTACATTGAAAGGTGACCTACGGCATGCTACATGAATCAATGGAGCAGCAGCCAGGTCACAAACTGCAGAAGACAATCGGAAGCAGCGGTGATAGAAGATGAAGGCGCCGGAGGATTAGTATAAGACTTAGTGCAGGGACCTTAGATTGGAAGCACCACTCCAGAGGTAAAATAAAAGAAAACCACTGGAGTGATGCTTTAAGGGATTGTATTTGACCCATGCATTTACTATTTTCTTTATATTTTATATCCCCTGAGCACACAGAAAATGAGAATGTGATGAGAATATGCAAATAGTGGATCCTACTTATAAAGGGCAGACTATGCCAAGTTTCGACACGTCTGTCTGGCACTTTTATAAGCTTGGCACATGCCACTAGCAAATTTCACCATTCTTCTATGAAAAGCTGTTTGTGTAGATAGACTTTGTACTAGCATATTTTCGGAAAGTTCGTAATATACTTAATTCCTATTTCTTCACAAGCATAAAAAAAGTAAATATGAGGAAGTGCTTGTTTACGGGAAGGGTGGAGCCTTGAAGATAAAATGTCACTAAATAACTTGCTGCACCCTTAATTTCACAATAGAAGATATTGGTATTCTAAAGGTCAAGCTTGCAAAAAATAGATTACGTGCATGCTTTTTCTGGAGTTTTTGATCTAAGGGTATGTGTCGTCTTTTAGATGCCATTGTACCCGCAGGGTTTTTGAAGCAGAAGACTCTTAAGAAAGACCGCGCTGGTGTTTTTGTGTTTTCTTCGTTTTTTGCCAGAAACCTTTTCTTCTTAATGGTGAATATACCGTAAATTAGTGAACGGCTTACAAATGACAAATGCCTGAAGAATAGTCAGGTCACTTCCATTAGCCTTTTGACAGCTTTCGAAGACTAGACCATTTTTAGGTGCTCCAATGAGTTCTTGAGTAGACCCATCTAAGAGAAAAAAAAAAGACACCCGTATGCACGTACCAGAATTCACCATGTTGCCAATTTTTTTTTTTTAAACTTTGGCTACCTCATGTATTATATTCACAATACTACAACAAAATACTTGAAAATAAAGTGAAAGACAAATCACCTGCATAGACCACAACTCCAATGGCTTCTTCTGTATTTCGGACAGTACATCCTCGAAGAAGAAGACTTTCTGTGCCAAATCCTGTACGATGGCCATTACTCTGCTCCCTATAAATAAACCAAATTAAGTAACACATCAAAAATAAATATATATATATAGTTAATAAGAGCAGTTGGCATGGCCATATCATGTTTTGAAGGGAATCGGTCATGTCCAGAAACTGTACTGAAGCAGTGGCTAGAGGGAGAAAATTATCTTATACTACCTCTGCGGCTCCTCATTTCCAGTTATTGGAGAAGTGCAGGGTATAATTAGTCACTGTACTCTCTCCCTGGCACATTGATTGACAACCTGCTCTGCACACACTCGCTGCGGCGCTGTCAATATGCCAGAGTAATTGCAACCATGCTTACTGTGTAGTAAGCAGTGACTGTTACTGCTCTATGAACCGCCACTATGACTCAAAACCAGTGGGTACAGGGAAAATAGAACATAATTTTCTCCCTGTAGCTGTTATTTCAGTAAAGCAGGCAGGCATGATTTTAATTTACCTGCAAATTAACCAGATATCTGCAGATTGGTAGCATTTATGGATATGACAGGATCCCTTTAAGGAACCTGAGTCAAGTATCTTAATTGTCTCTACCAACATACCACCCTGGCAGACACAGGCAGTAGAGGGCCCCTGTGCAAGAACAGAACATGGGCCCTATGCTCTCCAATGTCTCATTCAAGTAATGCCCACTATTGTAAGCCATTAAATTCATGAGCTCAGTCCCATTACAAGTAATCTTATGGAAGGTTGGAAGCTACTTGGAAGATGGCAGGGGGCTCTCTAACCTACTACATCGCTGTGCTGACATACAGGTCACATGTGCTGTCTTTCTACTCCTGAGTAGTGAAGAGCAGAAATACTGGTGGACCATATGTTTCTTTGTAATGGTAATAAGGCACTCCACATTATGTTGGGAGGTGCTCGGATAGGGTCCAACCCTGTAGACAGAAGAAATCCGGCACTCAGAGAAATCAGTCAGGCTTTTATTTTAGAATAACGTGGCGTCTTGGTACATGTGTGACGTTTCGGCCAACGACCTTTTTCAAATGTACATTCAAGTTCATTTCTTTACATACGTTTCTGTTGCTGAATAACACTGCACCATCAGAGCTCCCTAAGAATATGGCAACCTGGCAATAAGCAGGGGTGTGTGCTAAGCAATCAACTGAAAAATGTGTTTAAGGGGTCAGAAGGATCCAGATACATCAAAGCAATTTTGACAGAATTCTGGTATATAATTGCTTTGAAAAGTCTGCTTAGTCCCAATAACTGCCGCCCTGACAAGGCCAGTCCACAGCTACGCCTATTACCAGGAAGCCCTAGACTGTCTCTTCATGCTCTCCTTATGCATTTTTTCCCTCTGGGTTCATCAGGGGAACTTAGCACGTATCTATATATCCAATAAAAATGCCCAATGTGCAGACATCCCCAACCGTGATGTGCATCTATCCAGTATTCACAGTGGACTGTCCCTTGTGGGCGGGAGTTACTGGGACTAACCTGGGCCATAATAGCTTATAGGGTATTACAAGGTTAGTACCTGATATCCAAGGAGGAGGAACAGGAGTCATTGGGACTAATATGTCACGACTATGAAAATTGGGTCAGCTCGTTCCTACCTTTCTTGTTCTATCTGCTATACATTTTTTTTTTATATGAGGTATGGTTATGAACGCTAATGCTAGTTATATTTCTTTATTGGTTTGGGTAGCTCTTTTCTGATGGTCCACCTCTATCTGCGACATGGACCATTGAATTGGCATGATATCTCTTAAGGGGGCTTTACACGCTACGACATCGCTAATGTGAACTCGTTGGGGTCACGGAATTGGTGACGCACATCCGGCCGCATTAGCGATGCCATTGCGTGTGACACCTATGAGCGATTTTGCATCGTTGCAGAAATGTGCAAAATCGCTCATCGGTGACATGGGGGTCCATTCTCAAATATTGTTACTGCAGCAGTAACGAAGTTGTTCCTCGTTCCTGCGGCAGCACACATCGCTCCGTGTGACGCCGCAGGAACGAGGAAGCTCTCCTTACCGGTCTCCCGGCCACAATGCAGAAGAAAGGAGGTGGGCGGGATGTTCGTCCCGCTCATCTCTGCCCCTCCGCTTCTATTGGGCGGCGGTTCAGTGACGCAGCTGTGACGTCGCTGTGACGCTGAACGAACCGCCCCCTTAGAAAGAAGGTGGTTCGCCGGTCACAGCGACGTCGCCGGACAGGTAAGTATGTGTGACATGTCTGGGCGATGTTGTGCGGCATGGGCAGCGATTTGCCCGTGTTGCACAACAGATGGGGGCGGGTGCCCACGCTAGCGATATCGGTACCGATATCAAAGCATGTAAAGTAGCCTTTACTGTTTGGGGTGGATTCTTTTTTTATACTGACCACCTCTGTCAAGATAGCCCACTGTTAATCAAGATTGTCATTATATATATCCTACACCTTGTTTTGGTCACAGGTAGAAAATTATTTTGCCTTTTGGCTTGCGCGTTAGCTTTTTTACTTTGGATAGCGGTTATTTTAATCAATTTGAGAATGTGACTATATTTCTTTTAATTAATATTAAAGGCTATGTTTTAAATGAAATTTTATTGCTCCATTATATATACTGTGCATATCTGACTGAATGTGTGCACTTTATTATATGTAGGTTTGAGCTCTCCGTATATAAACCAAGGAAAATACCCGATCACAAATCCTTACTAGATGCCTTTGAATAACTGTTCGGTGTTTGACGCCATCCTAATATTTGTTTATGCATTACTTTTAAAGCTATTTTATTGCTTTTTTATTGTGTGAGGCATTAGGTTAAAAGCAAATGAACAATTCGTACCTGACATGGTAGCGAGAAAAAAACAAGGAAGATACAAAGTCTTCTAGATAAGTAACATCAACATCAATATACGTGGAATATGAATGAGCCATCATAAAAATAAAGTGACAGCTGGGAACAATGAAGACTGTAATACAGCTCCTTAATTTGTCTATTTTGTTGCTTAGTGAACAAAAGCTAGTTGTAAGAATAATTGATTGGAGTTTTGCATTTTTAAGATTAAATGTAGAACACAGATGTATTGAAAAGATACAGAGAAAACATGATCAAAGGATGGGAGACAGTGGATATAATCCACACTGCCAACAATTGAATGGTGTCCAGACCAGGGAGTGAGGAACATGTGGTTTATTGAAGTTTACGCGTTTCGAAACCCATTGGTTTCTTCATCAAGACAAACCACCACAGAGAAAAAATGCACATATGACTTGAATAGCTGTCTGCTAAATGAAGGTTCTGCTGACCACAATCTTTCTCGACTTACATCTTGGCTGAACGTACATCTATTTTCAATAAGGAGAAGGGAGTAAGCCACTGCCAGAGACCTCTGATGGTGGCTTATCTCTCCTGGAAGAACAAAAGAGTTAGGAATTGAAATTGAACATGTGCAGTCCTTCTCTGACATCATTTGTTGGGTGAGATTTGAGAGGCCACTGTACAAAGTGTGGAACAGAAGGTTCAGTTGGCTCTTTGCTAATGTGTATGAGGGCCAAATCGGGAGGCATTTTCACAGCTCATTGTTAAAGGGAACCTGTCACCACTTTTTTTGGCTGTAAGCTGCGGCCACCACCACAAGGCTCTTACATACAGCATTCTACATGCTGTATATAAGAGCCCAGGCCGCTATGAGAACATAAAAAACAGTTTATAATACTTACCTAATGGTCGCGCTGCAGTAGAATTCGGTCACGGAGGCGTCTCCGTTGTCCAGTGCCGGCGCCGCCTCTTTTCGCCATCTTCGTCCTCATTCTTCTCAAGCCGCGGTGCATGACGCGTCCGACGTCATCCACACTCGCCGGCATTCAGGTCCTGAGCAGGCGTACTTTGATCTGCCCTGAGCAGGGCAGATCAAAGTATTGTAGTGCATCTGCGCAGGACCGACGAGTGTGTATGACGTACATGCTTGATGCACACAGGCTTCAGAAAGAGGACGAAGATGGCCGAAAGAGGCGGCGCCAGCAGCGGAGAACGGAGACGCCTCCATGACCCAATTCCACCGCAGAGCGACCGTTAGGTAAGTATTATAAACTATTTTTTATGTTCTCACAGCGGCCTGGGCTCTTATGTTAGAATGCTGTATGTAAGAGCCCTGTGGTGGTGGCCGCAGCTTACAGCCAAAAAAAGTGGTGACAGGTTCCCTTTAACATTTTCTAATTCATTGTATAAGTCAGCAAGTTTGTACAGGTAAAACTTTGGTTTTCCTGACTAAACATGTCTGTAAACATCTTGAACTAAGACCATGTCGGCACATTTTTGGGAAGCTTCGTTTCTGTATTTCTTCTCCTAAAGTGCTAATCCCTCTCAAGGAACCTTTTCTATTGCTAATGATCTTCCAGAGAACCAGGTCAACGCCAACCAAATTCTCAAATGTGCTTGGTCAAAGATAGTAAGGGGCGGTTGTCATTTGGTGGGAGCTTTCTGTGGATGCCGTCTTTAGGTGGAGCATAATAAAATAACCCGATATTGTTCACTTGCTCTACCACAATCCTTTGGTGTCTTTTTGAGCCTTGCCTCCAAGAATAAAACTCATCTTGCAACCCTTGGGCCTAATGAGAACAATGTTAGGGTGAATAATAGAAAGTGATATTTGCTTAACATTTCAATAC
Organism: Anomaloglossus baeobatrachus; assembly: GCF_048569485.1. Classification (NCBI taxonomy): domain Eukaryota; kingdom Metazoa; phylum Chordata; class Amphibia; order Anura; family Aromobatidae; genus Anomaloglossus; species Anomaloglossus baeobatrachus. The sequence continues at coordinate 79,721,787 of NC_134356.1, forward strand.
CGACGCACGGATACAGATACTTACATATAACCTTTGAATTTGCTGAGGTTGTTATTTGGCTTCTCACATACAATGGTATATTTAAAGGACTCTGGTTCAAAAGGAGATTCCTAGAATGAGAAAAACATCTTAGTCATTTACATTTCAAGATGTCATTATTTCTGTGCACTGTGGTACGATATGTTCCTGTACACTAAAGATAGTTTTTAAAGTCCGTCAAGCCCTCTTGCTAAATCATCATCCAACCAAGGTAATTTTCTTGATTCTGACATTTCCATTTGGCACATTGGTTATTTAATGGAACAATCTACGTGTTGTCTAGACAACTTGTAATTAGGAAGCCATTGATTGTACTTTGACCTCAAATGTTGCAATATCCAGTTTGTTCTAGATAAAAGACATAAGCTGGCCATACATATGCGATACACGTCAATGGACATTTCACAACCCCTTACGCATGAAAACTTGGCCAAGTATTTATATGCTTTCAATGGAAAGAGAAGAAAGTCGCTGTCAAATATTTCTTGCGGGGACTCCAAAGGTATTTGGATTTAAACTGCCAGAACCTTATCTTCCATGACTGATGTTGGAGGAGAGAGTATGGATGCTATTAGATGATTGGTCCAAACTGTTGACATCGGTGTATTTAGACAACTTTACTCTAATGTGCATGTGTAGGCCAGTTTTTCTGATATTGACAGTCTAATGTGTATGGGGGATGCCGACCTAAATCGGACAGATGAAGTTCAGAGAGAAAGATCTGTCAGGTCCGATTTGGACCATTATTTCTCCTGTTCTCTAAGGCCACTTTCACATTGTGTTCTGATCTCCGTTCAGTGGTCCCGTCGGGACTTCTGTCAAAACTTCCCGCAAAACAGGATTCAGATGTATGTGCCGACGGGACCACTGACTATAATGGTGTAGACGAAATCACCATGTGCACTATCTTGCACCATTTTCCGAAGTATACGTTTTCTGGAGGCGGAGACCCAAAGGCAGTCTACTATGTCCAGGTGTCCGCCTCCAGAAACAGTACACTCCTGAAAATGGTGTGTGACGCCCTGGCAAAACCAGGTTGTCACAGAGACTGCACAAATCTTCCAGGTGCAGGACTCCATCCTCCTTGGCATACCAACACAAACCCACACCCAGGTACACAACATCAGCCAGCTAAGCCTAGTCACCCCCCATGATAATAGGGACACACCAGTGGGCGGGGCCAAGTGGATGGTGACGCCCACCTAGGGGTCCTGAGGTGTCAGGGGAAGGAACACGTCAGTTGAAGTTAGAGTTCGAGCTGGGAGTGAGTCCAGTGTGGAGTGAGAAAGTTAGAGGAGCGTGAAGTAACAGGGTAGTCAGGGGTTGGAGACTCTGGACTACTGGACTACTGACTAGGTGGCAGTCAGCAAACAGGGCCACAGGCGATGGAGATCCGGTCACGGGAGACCTAAAGTGGACCAGGGCAGGGTTGTAGCACGCCGGTGCCGACAGCGAGAATCTGGTCCGGAGGCCGTGCACAGTCAGGGTGCCTGGACCCTAGGGCGAGGAAAGCTTCAAGCACCTTGTCAATTAGCCAGCCGGGGACAAGATTCCACGTCTTGTCCCACCAGCAAGCCGAGAGAGCGAGATGGAAGCCCAATGAAGGGGATAGGGCTCTGCAATTGCCTGCTAAGATCCCACAGGTCAGTTCTCGCAGGCCACAGCTCCCAACACATAGAATCTCCGGGAGTGGCCTTCCCTATTTCAAACTGAAGACACAAACACTAAGTGCAGGAGGAAGGGACCCCTATTTGCTGTACCCGGGTGTGGGACCCAAATACACCCTCCGGAGGTCACCGGTCACTGGCAATTTGGTTTACCATTGGACTCTGTGTGGATTTCTCTGGAACTGTAAGTACACTAATACCACCGGGTCCAGCCATGCAGAACACGCTCCGCAGCCTCATCCTTCCCCGTAAGCCTGGGCCCTGGGACTACACCTCCCCTACCCGTGGAGGGGATAACATCCTGCTGCCCCGTTCCATCAGCCCGGGGCGTCCCATAACAAGGTAGTGTAGGTGTCACCAACCATCACCGCAACCCAAGGGTGGCGTCACTGACAAACTCTTCCCCTGTAAATACCCCCTTTTTATTGTTGTGGGCGACGGGCCGCTGGACGAGCCCCGGATCCGGTTACTACTCGAGCCCCAGCTACGATCCTGGATCCGAGCACCTCTAGTAGCCTTCCCTGACGTGGTCAGTCACCCCTGCCTGCGATAGGTGCACAACAGAACACACAATGACTTTGTCTGCACTATTATAGTCAGTGGCCCCGTCGGCACATACGTCTAAATCTCATTTTTTCAAGGGGTTCAGAAGGAAGCCCCTAGGGGCTCACTGAACAGAGAGCTGAATGTAATGTGAAAGGGGCCTTAGAGATAATTCATGGCCAGAGATGTCTGGTTGTGGCTCTTTCATAGAGAAGACTAGTGTGCTCAGCAGAGCAAGTGCTCCATGTATGGAAGAGTTGCCCAACTGCTGCCTAAAGTGTATAGGCTTGCCATACACACTAAAAAGCTTTAATCCAAGAATTCACACATCCTGAGTAGAAAGACGGAGTAAGGGTCCATTTACATTTCCCAATGTGAAGCAATAAACCACTCCTCAGACAGGCAGAACATGCTTAACGATGGGCACAGAACAATGCCATTGTTCTCAGCAGCTGAGTCCTGCTTACACAGGATGATGTCCTGTCAAAATGTTTGGTCCAGCATAAAAGATTATTTCACCTGATGAACAAGCGTTAAGGTGGTGACACACACAGCGACAACGACAACGACGTCGCTGCTACGTCACCATTTTCTGTGACGTTGCAGCAACGTCCCGTCGCTGTCGCTGTGTGTGACATCCAGCAACGAGCTGGCCCCTGCTGTGAGGTCGCCGCTCGTTGCTGAATGTCCAGCTTCATTTTTTGGTCGTCGCTCTCCCGCTGTGACGCACAGATCGCTGTGTGTGACAGCGAGAGAGCGACGAAATGAAGCGAGCAGGAGCCGGCATCTGGCAGCTGCGGTAAGCTGTAACCAAGGTAAACATCGGGTAACCAAGGTGGTTACCCGATATTTACCTTCGTTACCAGCCTCCGCCGCTCTCACGCTGCCTGTGCTGCCGGCTCCTGCTCTCTTCACATGTAGCTGCAGTACACATCGGGTTAATTAACCCGATGTGTACTGTACCTAGGAGAGCAAGGAGCCAGCGCTCAGTGTGCGCGGCTCCCTGCTCTCTGCACATGTTGCAGAAGAGCGACGCGGGTCGTTATGATCGCTGCTTCGGCTGCTGTGTTTGACAGCTAAGCAGCGATCATAACAGCGACTTACAAGGTCGCTGCTACATCACAGAAAATGGTGACGTAACAGCGACGTCGTTGTCGCTGTCGTTTAGTGTGACCCCAGCTTTATGCTCAATCTTTGGCAGAATGTTTACACAGCAAGATTATAGTTTCATAGTTAATAGTTTTATAATTTTTTTAAGGTTGAAGGTAGACTTAAGTCCTTCAAGTTCAACCTATAGCCTAACATATTGATCCAGAGGAATCTGGATGGGACAGACAGTAAGCTCCACATTAGGGGGAAAAAATCCTTCCCGACTCCACATACGGCAATCAAACTAGTTCCCAGGATCAACACCCCATTACAGAATCTAGTGCCCATAACCAGTAATATTATACTTTTCAAGAAAGGCATCTAGGCCTCTCTTAAATTTTATATAATGAATCAACTATTAACATAAAACAGTTGGTCACAGAAATGCTTATTCATGATAATATTTCAGTGTAAATGCACCCTAAGCCACTGCTAGACCTATGGGAATGGCTTTTTGCCGATTATTCTCTTCTCAGACATATTGGGTGGTTTTGAGAGGCCCTCCAACCCCTTGGCTGGTCCCACTTAATTTGGTAAGTAATTCAGTTTTCAGCTGGAGAATGCTTGCTTTCCGGCAGAGGTCTAGCCGATTGCTCATCTGATTACTGCGGTCAAGTCATGAATGGAAAAATAGCATAAGATAATTAATATCCTGACATACAAACAACTGTGGTCCAATTTATCAAGAAACAATGGAAGCCAGGGTATCGGTCATTACCTAGATATCTGACAGCTGAGGAGCCATGCAGATCTCTCCTCTCAAGACATGAGGCGATGTATTAATCGTCAAGTTACATAGGAGTGGAGCTAAACCAAGACTGATAACTTAGGTCTTCACCTATGATGGCCCAGAGAACATGTAAATTCTGGTGATGACCAAAAATGTTCTGTATAATAGGTTTGATGGGTACTATACCACCTTTAGTGGTATAGGCATTTGTAAGTTCAGGGAAGGAATGTTGGAAGTGTTTCTACATCAGTAAGACATCTTCAGAAATTCTTTTCCCCACACCCTACTTTCCTTGGCTCTCTGACGGCTCATATCATTTTCCTGCATAATCTAATTTCAGATTTCGAACACAAGAACAATTGTACAACCCGTTACCTGATTTTTTCTAAAACAATTACTCTACCATGGGAGTGCGAGGAAGGTTAAATGTAGCATACTAATCGAATATGAAGCACCTAATTAGCTGTATCTGAATGTTAAACTCACAACTAAAATAATTTACACAGCATCAGAAGGAAGACATGTCCTTATTGGCACAGAAAGAGCAGGCCGACAACTATGAGAAGTAGCACGTAATTCACAAGTGAGAAATCTTATCCATATAAAACTAATTAAATTCTCTTCTCATGATATCCTCCATAATGACAGCATGTGAAGCATGAAAACACAAGGAGACAAATGCACAATGCACCACCGGCAGCAGGAATGTTATAGATATCTCTGCTTAGGAAAACGTGAATATTTGGGAGGGTGAAATTTGACTTTTGAAAGAGATTGCAGAAATAATAATTGTAAATCTGCTTATATTTTCCAATATTTGCAAAACTGCAGAGAGGACAGTGACACTAACCAGGCACAATGTCAATTTTTTTTAGTCCTCATCAGGATGCAGGTTTCACAAAATGAAAAGTTTATGAATATAAGAATATTCTGAGTAGTTCATTTTTTTACCCACCCACTTGCATTTCTCAAATGTAAGGCAGCAAATGGGACAAGCGGAGGAAGGCGTCCTAAGGGTCCTCTCTACTAGAGATGAGCGAACTCGATGTTCGGCGTTATTGCCAAACACAGACTTTACAAAAAAACAGAGTTCGGGTTCGGCGTTCGGGTGTTTTATGGAAACAAACCAGCCGCACTATCATCGCTGTACTTGGGTACGCTCAGTTCTAAGCCCAGTGCAGTGTTTGAATGTCTCACACTGGGGGCAACAACAGCATGATCAGAAGTAGTGTGTACCAAACAAAAAAAATAAAAAACCCTGCCCACCTGCTCCCGGAAGTGATCTGTTAATGGCTACCTGCATGTAGGCGGAAACCTGAACTGTCCAATTATAGTGACTTCCATTGGTTCAAGTCAAGTCCAGGTCCCAAACCGAACTTTATCTAAAGTCTGGCTGAACCGAACTTCCACTTGTCCGTTCATGTTTACTCTCCACTATATCAGTGAGCTTAGGAGTAGGCAACAGCATGGCCCATTTCTGAAAGTAGGTTGGAGGAATACAAGTAAGCAAAGATTAAAGTTACAGATTCAGAATCACCTCTCTTGATCTGTTTGTTATGGTAAAACATTCGTTATAGTGGTAAAGTCTCCATGTAGTCCATGTCTAAGGGATACCAGAGTGTCACTATTCTCCTTGCGTCAAGAGGATGTGTCACAATGCAGGCTGTTCAGTGGTCAGTATGCAAAGACACAACCAGGGGCGGACATATCATTGGTGCAGTCTATGTGGCTGTACGGGCCCAAGAAGTAGGGGGGACCCATTTCTAACTCCAAAGCAGGTGGAATAGTGCATTTTGATGAGCTCTTGGGTTGCTATGGGCCTATATTTTGTTTTTGCACAGGGTAATGCTAGCACATAAATGTGGTGTTGACTGTAGACACAGGCCATTAGGACAATACTGAGGGAGAAGGAACCCAAATTTAGGGTACTGCCTAGGCCCCAAGGTCTTCTTGATCCACCACTGATGGTATCTCTGTAGTGTATCTAGAGGCTGCTACAGCATCACTAGTCACAGATTAGGTTCTACATGCACCTCATCAGTCTCTCTTTAGACTGGGGGAAGTGATTATGTACTCCTTTCACTTCCTGGAGCTTGTATAATGGTGCATAAATGAGTACTAGTATACTATATACCCCATGTTCAGAACTTGTTTACTGGCCTGTTTACATAGCTGTTTGAGCAGATTTAACACCAATTTAAAAGTTTCTGGGATTCAGCTCATGGCGTCTAAGAATCTGAGGCATGTGATTTCCAAGACACTCTAAAGAAAATCTGAAGTGTCTGTTTATTTATACCCTTCATTAATATGGGCATAGCATCCATAAATATAGGTGTTTCTTACCTAATAGGAAATAGCAGAAATAATTTCTGTATAATAAGTGAAGACACTACACTATTGTCACACACCTCAGCAAGTCTTTGTTTTAGTGAGTTCTCCTGAAAATTACCACACGCTATGAAGAAATGGGCCTGAAGATACACACCCCATCTTTCCTTCCAATGATGGGGATAGAACAATTGCTAATAAGATCCATATGACCCTATAGAATATTACAATAGCAGCAGCACATGCCCCAATGATTTTGGTTTTGGCCGATCTAAACAATCGAACTAGCTGAAGAAGCAACACTGCTTGTTAGAAGGTGCATGCATACAGCGAAGGATAACCCTACAAATGGACATTTATCCATTCAACTAAATCAAATACACCATTAATCTATCCTTTTCTTTACGAACTTTTATTTTTTTGATGGTGCCATAAGCTGCATACGCCCTGCAGAAAGGCGCTCCAAAAATATGACGTTGCAGAGAGGCTATGTGCCTCCAAAATGGCCACCCCTGAAAAGTTTTCTAAAAATTAAATATCTACAACATTAATATAAAATAATAGGCAAATTATTTATATTACATAGATCTGTATCTAGTCACCGCAACAGCTTAAATCGATTTTTTCAATTCTAAAAAATACATCCGTTTCGATATATGATAAGTTACTGCACAAATGTCCAAGTAAAACTGTAGCTACACTTTATATAAAAAGTAGCAGTACCCTGCATAGCAACCAGTGTCAGTGGAGGACAAGTATACCTCTGCGTGGGCTGTCAGCACAACAGAAAATGCAAAATAAAATAAAAAATTTGCTTTAAAATGAACAAATGTGAGCACTTGAGAAAAGAGTAAATTGGTTCAACACATTTATATCTTTGCCAAATAAGTCTTAGACACCAGAAGTGCAAATTAATTCACTTACATCCGTTAATGAACCACGCCGCTGGTATAAATAAATAAATCACATTAATTCCTTTATGTAATGGTTTCTAAGGATTGTTATGAAATTAATGGCTGTTCATTTTGTCCAATCCGTCATTCTTAGATGTCTACGGCTTTCAGGATTTTTCATTCTCTTTTTATACAATTTATTTAAAGTAGAAATCTTGTATCATTTCAATAAAAAAAAGTAATATTCAAGTTAAAATACAAAATTTGAGCCTAGTGATATTTGGAATGGTTGGGTTGTATGATGTGTAAGGTTGAGTTCACACTTCCTGTAATAATTCGTTAGCACGGATCTGTCAGAGATCCGTTGGTAAAAAAGTATGGAAACACAACTTTTTTGTCTGTTGTTAAATAATGGATGTCCGAAGGATCCGTTTTTTTTTAACATGGGAATATATGGAGAACAGATCCATTAACGGATTACTATTTAGCCATCCGTTGTACTTGCATTTGTTACGGATCCTTTGTTTTCTTACTGGATTCATTACAAATGAAAGATAAATAGCAATCCATCCTCCATAGACTATCATGTTAGAAAAAACAGATCCGGCAGAAATCGGTTTCCAACAGATCTCTCTACGATCCGTTCTAACGGATGATAACCGGACGTGAACTCAGCCTAACTCCTTGGGCTCTGTCAGATGAAATCTCCTCTCTTACAGACCACCAAGCCCCTTACAGAATAGGGTACACTCCTTAAAGAACCCATGGTCACCTATAGACTAGGCTGCTACTGTGACTTTGGGGCCTTGAAATAATTGCTGTCATCACCATCCTCCAGGCTTGCCAGCTAGGCATATAGATTCATGAAGACTGGTGGCGATGTTCACGCCAGTCTTGATGAGAGGAGGAAGACTATTGTTATCCATTATAAGGGGCATGCCTTTTAATGAATCAGGAGTGTCTGACAAGTGGTGTGCAGTCCTGTTCCCCTCTGCGTTGAGAAATGCCACCCCTCAACATTAATTAAAATAGTTGTAGCTCCTTACCATTTTGGTAGAGCTGGGCAAAACTGGTGTAAAAAATGGCAAAAGGTAAAATTTTTGAGTAACTGCACATTGCACCAAGTTTTACCTGACTTTTCAATGTGATTTACGCATAAATTCTGGTGTAATTGCTTTGACAAATTGGGACCATAATGTCCCAACTACGGCCAGAATGATCAGTTTTATTTTGTAGATTCCATTCTTGCACATGATGCTAGTCTTTTAACCCATTAGATGCCACTGTCCAGAAAGATGGCAGTTATCCAAACGTTTGCCTTTTCTAGTTACGCGCCTCTGCCAGAATCTTGATCTACTAATAAAAAACATTTATGATGGCTCCTCTACGAGATAGTGTAATGCGATGTATATGTTTTACGCAGGTTGTACAATCAATAATGATAGGACATTGATTCTTTGCTCTTGTCAGGGAGGATTGTACCTTCAGCCTGGGCGGTTTTACAATTCCGTTCGTGATTTCCATTCTGCAGGGTAATTATGGCACAATGGTAACGATGACGCCTTTTGAACGTAAAGTTCAACTCCTACGAAATCTTCTTTCCTTTCTCTCTCCCTCTCTGAAGTGACATTTGTCTGTAAAATGTTGAAGGTGGCATTTATCTGCCAAATAACAGAACTCCTCCAAAGTTAAACACTATTGAAAGTGTAGATTCAATTAGAGCTTATTTGAAATTCACAGCTCGGGAGAAAATTTCCAAAATGTCAGAGGAAAAGTTAATCTCTCGGTCACCTCAAAGATCCCCTCATAGCAAGGGGAGAAGTTATAGTACCTTCAAACTCTTTTAACCTTCCAGATCGAAAGACACAAAGAGCTTATCTTATTAAGTATTAAACTTTGAAGGAAGAGTGACTGGAGTACATTAACGGAATACGGTTGCATGAGGCAGGGATAAAGGGGCATTGTGACGGCCAAAAACTAATCTTCAAGTGTTTGCAGGTCCAATTTCAATTTTCATTAAACCAATTTAATGAAATTGTTTTACACTGAAGAGGAATATAATTCTGCACAAGGGAATTACAAGGACAGGTTATTAGCACCTGGTAGAAATGCACCGAGGTACATGGGAAATGAATCTCATGGGACAAGATATGCAAACTCGGCTGACCTACTCCGGAGCCACATTAAGAAATCATACTTTACACAGCAGCAGTTTTACTAAAAGATCTATTTAAGTGTTTTTGTTAAATAAAAATCTTTTATTCCATATATACTGAATATTGTCTAGGTATAAAGTTAATTAAGACAGCTGTTCAGTAGCAGAATGGAGTTTAAAGTGAACCTGTCACCAGGTTTTTCCCATATAAAGTAGGGCCAGCACCTATAAAGCCCTCATATACAGCATTCTGGAATGCTGTATATATGTCCCCATCTGCAAAGCAAAAAAAAAAAAAGAAAAGACCTTTAATCCTAATCACCTACAAAATGATCTAGTCCAATGGGCGTTGATAGTCTTGATCTCTTCATGTAATCGCCATCCTCCTTCCCTGCTTCATGTGGATGACATATCCTACGTCATTTACATAGTTTCTTACAATGTTCCCCTGAGTAGAGATGCGCGAACCTTAGGTTTGAGGTTCGAGGTTCGGGCTCAGAAACAGACTTCCAAAAAATCAAAGTTTGGGTGAGCTACAAGTGCAAACCACTCAAGAAGGAGTGCTGTGTTTGGGTATGAGTGATGATCAGCCCTGTGCAAGCCCCATGCAGTGTTTGAACAGCTCACACTGGGGGTAAAATCAGCGTGATCTGATGTAACACAAAAAAATAAAAATTTGAAAAACTCCGCCCACCCTCCCCCGGAAGTGTTCTGCTTATGGCTGGCTGCATATGAGCGAAGACACCAACTGCCCAAGTACTGGCTTCCATTGAGGTTTGCTTCATGTCAGGGTCACAACCGAACCTAAAGTTCCAAAGTGCCTTGTGAACCAAACCTCCAAATGTTCGCTCATCTTTAAATCTAAGCATGCGTATTTCTATTTGGCCTGGTGAAGGCAGAGTAAAGTAGTGTGCATGCGTGGGTAAAGGTCAAAGAGCGCTGTTGCATGCGCACTACAATACTTTGCTCTGGCCTTGGTAGATAATGGAGATGTGCGCATGTGCGCACGTGTATGAGTGTGATGTAAGACACTGTGTAGATGATGTAGGATGTGTCATCCACACGAAGCAGGGAAGGAGGACGGTGATCGCAAAAAGAGAGGAGGTGCCGGACCGAAACCGGCAACTCCCATTAGACTGGTCCGCCCTGTAGGTGATTATGATAAAAGGTCTTTTTTTTTTTTTTTTGCTTTGCAGAGTGGATTGAGACCTTATAGACAACATTCCAGAATGCTGTATATGAGGGTTTATTGGTGCTGGACTTATTTCCTATGGAAAATACCTTGTGACAGGTTCCATTTTAAAAAATATATATATATCAGATAGGTAAAGGACTTTGGATACATCTTGTGTCTGCTAACATTTTGCAGTATGTAGATCAACTTGGAATGGTATTCACTTGTTGTCAGACACCTACAATGGCCAATTTCTGTACTTTACTCCTTGGCACACAAAGTATAGATTTCAGAGTTTTTTTTCTGTATGTTCTGGTTGCTGATGATGGCTTAAAACATTGTTATGACGCCTAAATATTTGAAAGAAATACGCCAAGGAAAATACCAAATGAGGAAGTATGAAAGGAATTGTCCAGTTGTAGTCTACAAGTCTTCAGTAACTATGTGACTGCAGACTTGTGAATCCTTGCATCGCTTGCACTGTACATTATGAGGATTCTCCGGTGGTGGCGCTGGGAACGTGCAGTCATCTGACTGTAAATATGCGATTTGCATATTCCCAGCCAGATTCCGACTAGACTCTATCCAGCCTTAATCAATACACTTGCAGTGAGCGAGGTTGCGTCCATCTAGTCGGCACGTGATCGCACATATGCAACTCACATACTTGTTGTCACATGCCCTCATTTCCCGGTGGTGACACTGGAGAATCCTCCCAGCATGCAGTGCATGCTATGGGAGGATTCACAAGTCTCCAGATACTTTAAGGTCAAAACCCTTTTAAACGAGAGAACACAGAACAGTAGCACACTACTCCTCAGCCTCCTCCTTTCTGGTGGTGGATATCAGAGATGATTTTTAATAACAAGTTCATGTATAATTTGCTTGTTTGACATGTTTAAATATTATCCATTTTGGATAGTGAGACAAATCCTTTTAGGCTAGAGCTTACTTTAGTTACATGATACGAAGATCGCAATATCGTATCGCCTCTAATGATGTCAATGAGAGAACAATGGTGTATGCAACATAATGGGATTGCAACATGGCGGTCACCAAAAATCCAATACTTCCAGAGTTCAGGTCAGAGGTGACCTTATTGTCAAAAGCACTACATAAGTCAATTGTTACTGTTACTTGCTTGTAACCTAGTTATGATTTGGTTATGTTTAGTGATGATTGAACACTACTATGCTTAGTACTCTTAAAGAAGTTATCCACTACCCTAACTCATTTCATTTTTTTCTCAATCATGCAATTATGTGCCACTAAATGCATCTATTTATTCAGGCAGATAGCATCACTAGGTGCCTGCAGCAGCTCTGATGTTTACATTGATGTTTTCCCCTGTTCTGGCTTAAGGTACCGTCACACTAAGCAACATCGCTAGCAACATCGCTGCTGATGCACAACTTGCTAGTGATGTTGCTGTGTGTGACATCCAGCAACAACCTGGCCCCTGCTGTGAGGTCGTTGATTGTTGCTGAATGTCCTGGACCATTTTTTAGTTGTTGCTCCCCCGCTGTGAAGCGCACATCGCTGTGTGTGACAGCGAGAGAGCAACAACTAAATGGGCAGGCAGCAGGAGCCGGCTTCTGCAGACGCTGGTAACCACGGTAAACAGTGGGTAACCAAGAAGCCCTTACCTTGGTTACCCGATATTTACCTTCGTTACCAGCGTCCGTCGCTCTCAGCTGTCAGTGCCGGCTCCTGCTCTGTGCACATGTAGCTGCAGTACACATCGGGTAATTAACCCGATGTGTACTGTGGCTAGGTGTGCAGGGAGCCAGCGCTAAGCGGTGTGCGCTGGTAACCAAGGTAAATATCGGGTTGGTTACCCGATATTTACCTTAGTTACCAAGCGCAGCATGCTTCCACGACGCTCCAGCGATCCCTGCCAGGTCAGGTTGCTGGTGGGATCGCTGGAGCGTCGCTTAGTGTGACATCTCACCAGCGACCTCCTAGCAACTTACCAGCGATCCCTATCAGGTTGTATCGTTGTTGGGATCGCTGGTAAGTTGTTTAGTGTGACTGGGCCTTTACTGTGTACTATTACTACAAGGTCAATAATGCATTGCAGTAGCCTGTCAGCCAGCACTTAGCTCGCCCCCTCCCTTTTCCACACTCCGCTGCTTAAGATATTGGGAGATTCCAAATGTCAGAGCAGCCCAGGGTACCAGCCTATCTTGCAACTGTCAGATGGCCAGTACAGCCCTGTCACTGTACTTGCTATGCAAATTTTTGCACTGTTCCTTTGGTTTTGAAATGCAGATCTCAGCACTTCACTAGGTGTTGGCTCCTGCTGTTAAAGCTGCTTTACACAGAGCGACATCGCTAGCAATGTCGCTGGTGAAAGCACCCGCCCCCGTCGGTTGTGCGTCATGGGCAATTCGTTGACCGTAGCGCACAACATCGCTAGGACTCGTCACACACACTTACCTGCCTGGCGACGTCGCTGTGACCGGCGAATCGCCTCCTTTCTAAGGGGGCGATTCATACGGTATCACAGTGACGTCACACGACAGGCGGCCAATAGAAGAGGAGGGGTGGAGAGCAGCCGAAGGAAAGACACCCCCACCTCGTTGCTGGCTGGACACAGGTACGGTGCTGTTTGTCGTTCCTGTGGTGTCACACGTAGCGATGTGTGCTGCCTCAGGAACGACGAACAACCTGCGTCCTGCAACAGCAACGATATTTGGGATTAGAACGACGTGTCACCGATCAACGATTAGGTGAGTAATTTTGATCGTTAGCGGTCATTCATACGTTTCACACGCAACAACGTCGCTAACGAGGCCGGATGTGCATCACAAATGCCGTGACCCCAACAACAACTCGTTAGCGATGTCGTTACGTGTAAAGCCCCCTTTACTCTTGAATGAAACTATCAGTTCAGCTTGTGTGAGGCAGTGAGGTAGACTAATTGTGATTCATTGCAAAACATCTACACCCACCCTCAGGTGGTAAGTGACAACTTCCTTTCATTTGGTTTCATTTCTGTGCCAGAAAAGGAGGTATCAGAGGAGGAAAATGAATCTGCACAACAATCCAGTACCTGCTGAGATGCGCTCAAAGAAGTTATACATCCAATACAAATATATTACAAAAGGTATTGTTTTGAAGAACTATGATATATGGCAAGGGGGTGAAAAAGTAGTGGAAAACCCCTTTAATGAGCAATTTGACAATCAGACGAGCTCAACTCTTGTACAGAGTATATTAGAAGTCTATGGGACACTCTGGAAAGTCTTACGGAAAAATGTTTGAGTTCCCCATTGACTTCCATTATACTGGGTACACAAATCACGCACTTCCTAGCTTTCAACTGTTCTTTTTGCGAACCAAGCACCCGAGCATGGTAAAACGCGCTCATCGTAATTATGTTTTCACAGCCATATTGTAACTCTAAAACATTTGTGCAACACAGGTCACAGATGTCAAGTTCAAGACTTCACGTTACATGACCAAAACTGTTGGGTAGCACATGCTTTATATGCACGATAGGTAGGGTGTTCAACGGGTGTGTCATAAAGTCTCCTGAAGCACAAGATGTCTGTAGCCTGACTCACTAAACAAGGCCCTGGCAATTTTCCAATAGGACAAGAAAAAATAAGTGAGATCAACCTGGCCATGATGTACTTACTACTTACGTTCACCATCCCCATATTAGCTCATGTGAGGGAAGTTAGGTGGCTGTCAGCACGTGAATAACGAATAGTTGCTTTTCACAACGTGTAGGATTTTTCATTGCTGACTAGGCCTCTGATATCCATTAATTATATCCTTTAAAGATTGGTCAGACGCCCTCTGAAGGAAATTATTCTCTCTCCCTTTTTTTTTTACACAATAGGACAAAAGTCTTCTTGCACAGTAGACAACACAAAGAGATTCAGCACTGGCTTTATCTAATTAGGACATCAAGTACTATGGAAATATCTGATGTTCAGACAGATTATCTCCCAAAGTATAAATGCATGGTCCTGTTTTAGAAGCTAAAGTGTCCTACTGTGTACAAGGATTGAAGAATACGGAACTTTGTATTTGAGGAGCAGCTAACATTTGGAGAATACTTACTTGGTTTGTAAAACCTTTAACCACTTGTCTTTGCTTTAAATTTGTTTCTCCATCCAAATTAGCAGTCTCTATGTGACAGATCCCATTTTGGTCAGAGGAGTAGAGTAGTAATATGTCTGCTGGAATAATCTCATTGCTGAACAGCTTCACAAAGTCTCCAACACGGACGTCCTTCCAGCACTTGTCCACAAAGCTCTTCTCTTTCCTTCAACAGAAAAAAACAGAATACAAATAAGGTACATACATGACAGAAATATTAGCAAAATATAAAAAAAGCCAACATTTACATATTTAACTTCTAAAAAAAAAAAGAAGAATCTGTTAAATCTTTGAAAAATGAATTCAACCACTACACAATAACATTTCCATCAGGGGTGAAACTACAATAGGTGCAGGGGTTGCAATATGGAACCTAAGGGGGCCAAAAGTACCTTTGGTCTATGGGAAACAACTAATAGTTTGAAAGACGTAATAATTGAGGGCCTCTTGGTGCTTTTGCATTGAGGCCCATGATTTCAGGTTACGCCACTGATTTCAATCATAGGTCAATAATATCAATGTCAGGACAATCGTCCAGTGTTCCCATTAAAACCTTTAAGATACTTTTATCCTGAGGAAGAAATGTAGGCTACCTAAAGGGTCATCTAGATGACTTAAATAAGTGGGAGCGTGCAATGTTGTGTGGGCAGCATGGTATTGAGCAGAAGATGAATATATTAAAAGGGGTGGTTCACTACTCTGCAATAGTGGCCATATCCCTGTAAAACTGATAGGGAAGGCTTCTTCCAAATATCTTGTTCAGCCAATTCTGCCATGAAGTGACCTCCCGAGCTCTGTGACCTTAGAGATCTGGTGATGTCAGGTCAACTTCCAGTTGACCTGACATCACTGAGCCCGGCCCTAGTCTTCCTGAGTGACTGGGCTGTGGGCGGAGTTTCACTGCTCATCACAGTGCAGCATGACGCACGTGTTCTCCTTCATTGCAGAGCAATGCTGGGCTATAACGAGTGGTAAAACACCGGATCTCAGAGGTCACGGAGCTTGGGGGAATCACTTCATGAGGATGAGTAGACCCCAATAGCACTGCTCAGAGGTAGAATTGGCTGAACAAGGTATTTAGAAAATGCCTTCCCTATCAGTCTTACAGAGAGGTGGCCACTATTGCGGAGTAGTGAACCACCCCTTTCATCTTTGGGGGAAGATTCCAAAGAAATAGTTTATGCTTAGGAGTAGAGATGAGTGGGCCCGTGGAAGTTCAGTTCGGCAGGTTCAGTCGGAGTTTAGATAAAGTTTAAGAAAAGGCAAAATTATCCAGCGGATCCAGGTGTTTTTTTCTTAAAATACTTCCTTTATTGCATACATTAAAATTTCAAGGTAGATAAAGCTAATAAAGGTTTTACATCAGATTACATCAACGCATTTCAACATATTAGTATGTCATAATGTCTTATTCATGGATGAAAAATTTGTAAAACCTTTATCTGCTGGATGCCATTTTCTTGAAATTTTAATGTATGCAATAAAGGAAGTATTTTAAGAAAAAAAACGCCTGGATCCCCTGGATAATTTTGCCTTTTCTTGAATTGAGGACATCCTCACCTAGGATTTTCCGTGCTGGATCAAGTGGTAATTGTCCTGAGTACACTGCAAGCAGTCAGAGCTGGTTTCTATGTTCATCTATTAGATAAAGCTTGGCTTGGGACCTGCACTTGACCTGAACCCCAATGGAAATGACTGATTGGGCAGTTTGGGTCTCTGCCCACATACAGCCAGCCATAAACAGATCATTTCCGGGGCGAGTGGGTGGCGTTTTTCCATTTTTGGGTGTTTGGTGCACACAACATCCTTATCTCGCCATTGTTACTTCCAGTGAAAGCCATTCAGACACTGCAAGCGGCTCGCACTGGGCTGAGCACCGAGCGTACCCAAGCAGAGCGATGCTCGAGTGAGTAGTCAGCATACGTAAAGCACCCAAACTCTGTTTTCTTTTTGGGTTTTTGGGTTTTTTTTGTAACGTCTGTGTTTGGTTCGAACACAGAACTTGGGTTCACTTATCTCTACTTAGGATCATCCAATGGACTCTTATCTGTGATTTAGAAGTGCAAATTCAATTTCCGCTGATTATTTTTATAAACCTATTCCTTTACCCGGTTCATCATCTCCTGCTCTATCCTACACCGCCAGCAGATCAGATATGTTCATTAACACAGGTTCCCTTCAAAGAGGTCTGTGTAGTTCATACAAAAACTACATGAAAACCAACTTCCCCAAAAACCTCAACTGCATAACAGGGACCACAATTAATTAGAATGTTTTTGACTGGTTTTATACACGCACAAATTGTTCCCAGGGGTGAAATGGATCAGGTCTTTGCCCCAGAATAATTTCCTTGATGTGTGGATTTGTGGTGGAAGCATCCATTACCCTCTGATGGAAGAAGGCCTCGCTGTATGCCACCGCAGGAAAAAAAAATGATATTCCTTTTCACTTGATACCTTTTCTCTATAAAGCCATCTTTCCATGTTTAAGGAGAGAATATCTGCAGATTACCGGCAATGCAGCTAATTCATTCCAGAGCCTGAGACGACACCTACAGTATTGTACTTTGCCCTATAAATCTTACGATCTGATCACTGTACGAGCCCTGTACATGTACAAAAACCAGTTAGACTGATATTTCAAGTTTCCAGGTTCCAATGTATACATATACCTCCCCTTTAAACGCACCATTACCATAACAAGACCTACAAAGCCCTGGAATCTTTACAAAGATAAGCTATAGCATGTGAAGCATCTAAAGATGATGATTAATGTAAAGAATGAGAATACTTCCACCACTGATGGACGTGGCATGTCTATGCGCCATGTGAAGTCCAGGACACAAAGGCCATAACAAGTCCCCATAGCATACGGATGTAGCAGAGGACCATGGGCCTCCAGGGGAATCATAGCCCTATAGCTACACTCCTAATAATGGACCATGTAATAAGGGTTTGACATCTTGATAAGAGTAAATTAGAAATTACTTCTATGCCAAAAGCATAACTCACAAGAATGGGAAAACTAATCTCAGGCATTGAAAACTGGCATATAAGATGTAAGACTCTTCTGTACGGTTTCTTGGGTCAGGACAACTTAACCATCTCTTAACAATAGCTCTGAGAATGTGAAGCCGTGTGCTACAGAGCGTATCTACACCCAGGAACATTCCACCTTTCTCTGCGCTGGTTCTCTGACAAGAATTGCTTCAAAGGATCACAAATTCTTCAGAAAAAAAGAACATTATTGTTTTTTTTGCTAATTTTATATTTTATGCAGAACCTTTATCCAGCCGGAATCGTGTCTTCAGATTTAATAATTTAAATTTACGCTGATTAGTAATTTAATTGTAACCAGAGGATTCATGTGAAGCATTAATCTGTTCAGATAATTATAAAATACAGGAATTGTTAGATGAAAATTAGATAATTAAAAAAAAAATGGTAATAAAAATACCAAGCTAAAATATGGCATCAGGCCGGGAACATTATATCAAATATATAGTGAATGATATTATATAAATTATACCTAGTATAGTTACCAGTTTGCTAGGTGGCTCCTTCATAGACACTTTCTGTGGTGGTAACCTCAAAGAAAACCACTTTAAGGAGATCAGGCACCTGTTTTGTCGGGCTAGTTTTTATTTCTACTATGGAAAGATCATTGTATAGTGGCGACATACTGACAGGTATTGTGTGAGAGATTGTGGGAACTGGAAACACAAAAAGCACAGATAGGGTCTTACTCGGGTGGGGGTTAAATAAAGTTAAGCAGAGTGTCGCTCATCTGAGGTAGTTGTGAGTCACAACATCTATATGCACATGGATGGAGAGATTCTGGCTACAGCATTCCCTATAGCAGATAAACAGGATCATTAATGGAAGTGAAAGGGTTAACACCGCACTGCCGTCCAGAAACAAAACTTCAAAGTGATTTTTATTCTACGCGTTTCGGAGCAAGAAAGCTCCTTCTTCAGGGCTAGGTCACAGATGTACAATCTGTGGCTAAAGGGGGCTTTACACGCAACGACATCACTAACGAGATGTTGTTGGGTGTCACGGAATTCGTGATACACATCCGGCCTCGTTACTAGCGACGTCATTGCGTGTGAAACGTACGAACAACCGCTAACGATCAAAATTACTCACCTAATCGTTGATCGTTGACACGTTGTTCTAATCCCAAATATCGTTGCTGTTGCAGGACACAGGTTGTTCGTCGTTCCTGAGATAGCACACATCGCTACGTGTGACACCCCAGGAACGACGAACAACACCATACCTGCGTCCTACGGCAACGAGGTGGGCGTAACTTTCTTTCGGCTGCTCTCCGCCTCTCCGCTTCTATTGGATGGCTGCCGTGTGACATCGCTGTGACGCCACACGAACCGCCCCCTTAGAAAGCAGGCGGTTCGCTGGCCACAGCGACGTCGCTAGGCAGGTAAACACGTGTGACGGGCCTGAGCGATGTTGTGCGCCACGGGCAGCGTTTTGCCCGTGACGCACAACCGACGGGGGCGGGTGTTTTCACCAGCAACATCACTAGCGATGTCGCTGCGTGTAAAGCAGCCTTTAGCCCTGAAGAAGGAGCTTTCTTGCTTCCAACGCTTTGAATAAAAATCACTTTTGATCTTCAATGAACCTTTGAAGTATTGTGCCAGCGTGGTTAACCCTTTCATTTCCATAAGTAATCCAGGTATTGTGTGAGAAAATTTGTTTTACTTGTGTAATGTGAACAGCCAAGTTCAGACCCTAAAGGGGTTGTCCTCTTTTTGAAAATCTTGGTCCTCAGGCACATTGTTATATAAAAAACAAGCAGTTCTTTATGCACCATTTCCAAGTCCATAGTGAGATTCTACCATTGCTCCAGGTGTCTGGGATTGGCTGCGACTCTGAACTCATGATGACATCACAGTGCCGCGCTCAGCACCACTCAGCTCCCTAATTGGCTGTCACGATGAAAACATGATGTCAGCGCTACAGCCAATACCATACACCACCAGCAGCAGAGACTTAGGGGTACTTTGCACACTACGACATCGCAGGTGCGATGTCGGTGGGGTCAAATTGAAAATGACGTACTTCCGGCATCGCATGCGACATCGTAGTGTGTAAAGGCTTGATGATACGATTAACGAGCGCAAAAGCGTCGTAATCGTATCATCGGTGCAGCGTCGGCGTCATCCATGATTACGCTGACGCGACGGTCCGATGTTGTTCCTCGTTCCTGTGGCAGCACACATCGCTGTGTGTGAAGCCGCAGGAGCGAGGAACATCTCCTACCGGCGTCACTGCGGCTTCCGTAGGATATGCGGAAGGAAGGAGGTGGGCGGGATGTTTACATCCTGCTCATCTCCGCCCCTCCTCTCCTATTGGCCGCCTGCCGTGTGACGTTGCAGTGACGTCATACGACCCGCCCCCTTAATAAGGAGGCGGGTCGCTGGCCAGAGCGACGGTCGCAGGACAGGTGAGTCCATGTGAAGCTGCCATAGCGATAATGTTCGCTACGGCAGCTATCACAAGGATATCGCAGTTGCGACGGGGGCGGGGACTATCGCACTCGGCATCGCAGCATCGGCCTGCGATGTCGCAGCGTGCAAAGTGCCCCTAACCAGTGGAACCAAGGATGGGGAGGAAAACCCAGTTTTATAAACAGTAATGTCTAGGAATCAAGAATTTCTGAAAGAGGACAACCCTTTTAAGCTTACACACACTTTAGTAGTTGGTCAACAGTAACTCTTAAGTTACCTTTGGTTCAGTGTCTAGGTGGGTAGATAAAGTTGGCCACCTCCAGATATCTCTGGAGACATTTTCCACTGAATTGTAAAAGATTAAAACTTAAAAAAGTGTTTTTTTCTCTTTATCTCAAAGATTTTGGTTTAAAGTCAAAAACTTAGTTTTTAGAACTTTTAATACTACTTCTAAAGCTCATAGAAGTAACTTGGAAATTATGAGATCAGTACAGTTAGTTGTGTTACGTTGTTCCACTGACCAACATTCACTTTAATGGGAGTTACAGAAACAGCATAGTGCAGCACGGACAGTGGTTTTCAGAGTCTCGACCTCCTGTGATCAATTCTTATAGAAGTAACTTGGGAGTTATGAGATCAACACAGTTAGTTGTGTTACATTATTACACTGACTCCTATTCACCTCAATGGGAGTTACAGAAACTGCATAGTACAACGCGGGCAGTGTTTTTCACAGACTCGGCGTCCTGTAATTAACGCTCATAGAATTAACTTGAGAGTCATGAGATCAGTACAGTTAGTTGTGTTACATTGTTCCACTGACACCCATTCACTTCAATGGGAGTTACCAAAACAGCATAGTGCAGTACGGACAGTGGTTTTCAGTCTCAACCTCCTGTGATCAACTCTCATAGAAGTAACATGGGAGTTATGGGATCAGCACAATTACTTGTGTAACATGTTCCACTGACTCCTATTCACTTCAATGGGAGTTACAGAAACCGCATAGTGCAGTTTTCACAATTTCGGACTTCTACCTTCAGCATTTACAGGCAAATATTACTGCCACAATGTGGGAATTAGTAATAATTTGGATAAAAAATGACAAACTTAGAGTTCTTGAGCTCTACTAATGTATGGGGCAATAGTTATTACTGGTTCAATAATACTATAAAATATATAAAGTATGAGATATAAAATGGTAAATTAGTTATTAAAGTTTTAGCGGAAAGTGAAGGCGGCTGAGAACAGAATTTTCTTCTATATCTTCACTACCCAAAATGACATGAAAAACCCACATCCTTTCTATTTTCCTTATTTTCTGTGCTTATCAAGATGACATTCAGCAGTGTGTCAGAAATAAATAAGACACAATATCGCTATTATCCTGGAGTAATGCGTGACACAAAGGAGAAGAGACAGCCTTGTCCAAATGCTCATAGCCCGCTGACGCACTGCTAATGTCACAGTTATAGTGTACAGTGGGGATGAATAGGAAGGAAAAGTAGAGAAAGTCTCCGGGATAGAGCTCCATTGTGAACTAAGAGGAGAATGTCAAGGATTAGAACACAAAGTACCCTGGGAAGGAGAGAAGACAAGATAGAGAAAGTGTACGCTCACCTTAATGAGTCCACGTCACTACAAGGAAGTGAAGGGTTCAGGATACCAGCCCTATATTTTATATAATTGCTACACTGCTAGAATAAACTGCAATTATCAAACTGCACAAAACGCAAATTACAATGGATTTACTTTCCTTTGGTTTCAGTCTCCGAATGCAGAGAGATAAAGTGAAAATTTGGTGTAGGTAAATTTTCAATAGAAGAACAGGTCCAAAAAAATAAGAAATACACAGTTGGATAAAAAAAAAGGACAGTTATGGGCAGGGCCGCCATCAGGGCATGACAACCAATACTGGTGTATGGGGCCCGATGAAGAGGGGGGCCCGGCCAGGTCCCAATATAATTACTTAGCTTTATTTTGAACTGGGCCCCACTCTTCACCAGACCCCAGTCACAGCCGCAGCAGAGGGGCCCGACAGTGTCACCTACTACACTGGCTAATTAGCATGCGAGGAGGTATCACATGCAAATAGTCATGTGGTGGAGGCAGAATCAGTGGGATAGAGTGGGGCACTAGCATGCTATCCCGTGGCCCAGCATGCTGACTTGGTTGGGCAGATGAAACAACTGATCAAAATTTTAAATTGAGGAAAACTGAAAAAACTATTTTTATCAAAATGTGCACATTGAAGGATTAGTAAACCATGACTGATTTTTCAGGTTGTGTGCAGTAATGCAGTCCTTAACCAATCATTTCATTAGAACAGAGTTACAATGTCTGAAGCAGATCAGAAAGTAACCATGTTTTTTTCCCCCCTAAAAAAATCCCCAGCATAAAAATCAAAGGGGTATTTTCATGTTATGCAATTGCTATAGACAAACGGCATGAGAATAGTAACATTTGCAAGTGACCTGCATTTTCTATCTGCTGTCTTTCTACTGCATTGAGAACTTTTATCTTACATAGTGTACAGCGTATTGCGGAATATGAGTAATAGTTATATTTCATACTAAGGAATTGAGTCATGAGATACTATCCAGCAAATTGCTTTCTATACAGTAGTTAGATGTTCATCTTTTTCCACCTCAACGCATAACAAGTTGCTGTTACCAGTACAGCAAAATCACCAGCACGCAGCATTGGCTTCTTTAAGAACAGTTCTCCTATTCACTGTTCTCTTATGCATATTCAAATGCATTGTTATCTCTATATGCAAATTTATTGATAATAGTGTAGACTTGAGAACAAGCACTATCAGACCAATATAATACTATAAGCTGAGCAGTAGGTCAAAGCTACAGAACAGAACTGTTACTCAAAGGAATGCCCGCCCCCTAAACAACAAAGAAGTGAAAAAGACAAGGAGTAAAAAGCTGTGTGCTGCTCAAGACACAACTAGAAAATAAGAGATGAAATCTGACCAGTTTTTCCTTTTAACTAATTCCTGTTTCTCCTTAAGTATTGTGTATTTGTTTTTCTTTAATCCTTCAGAAAAGAATCTTGTGAGCAATACCCTCCTGTAAAGGCCATAAAAATTAGCAGTGGATAAAATAGCTCATATCTCTGGAGCCATATAGCAGATTTAAAAAAAAAAAAAAAAAATGAAAAAAAACCAATGAACACTCAGTGGTGTGCAATAGATAAAATAGGAATAAAACCAAACTGACAACTTTTGGCTCGAGGACAGCTCCTCTCTAAATGAGTGGTCCTTCAGGATTGGAGAAGCATGATAAAAATGCCCCAGATCAGGAGAAAAGGACTACTGTGACGTCCGCCCGGGACCACAGACACAAAGTGACTATCACGGACAAATTAGAGGCAAGCCGGCCCACGCAGCACTTATCCAGAGAACCCCAAAACCCTTTAACCCCTGTACAGGGATCTGAAATTACTACAGGGTCCAAGAGATCACTACTTATTGAAAGGCTGCAATCCAGGGAAGAATAGTCGTCAGGCAGGGTCAAAAAAGGAGCAAAATCAGCAGGCAAAAAGTTGTCAGGAAATGAGGCTAAATTCAAAACTGGAGAGTGCAGCAAGGTACAAAAACAGCAGGCAGGAGAATAGTCAGTGAACAGGCGAAGATCAAAACACAGGGAGTAATGGTATGACAGCAAGGTGTGAACTAGCATCACAGCAGCAATAATACTAAAGCTACACTGTATCTGGCAAAGAACAGCAGACCACTGAAGGAGGTATAAAAAGGGTGGGGTGCCTTTCAATTGGCTGGAATGGAAGTTGATACTTCAGCTGGAAGGCACAAACCACCACAGTTAGGCCGGTTTAACACATCCAGCTTTTCGCCGGTTTGCCGGTTCCGGCGCACGCCAGTACAGTGTATACAGTACAGTGGCAGAGCTGTAACGTCCGGGTCACATGCTCCGGTCACATGACAGCATGTGACCGGAGCTTGTCGCGCTGCCACTGTACTGTATACACTGTACTGGCGTGGGCCGGAAGTGGCAAACCGGCGAAAAGCCGGATGTTTGAAACTAGCCTCAGCCAGTGGTACAGTCATACCAAGCTTGGTGGGTGGAGACTGTGCCCACTAGAGCTCCTGGTACTGACTCCTCCCCTATCACCAGCACTGCCCACTGCGGGAATACGGCGACACCTGGTGACCGAAGCAGTCATCACAGGAGCAGATTCTGGTGGAGACGTGACAACTACCATGCATTTATTTGATTGGAGCAGCCCTGTGCATAAGTCATCACTTCTCTCTTCTTGTGATCGAGGGGTTCCCAGAAGTCAGACCCTCTGTGATCTTACATTTATAATCTATTAATCTCTCATTACAACAAATCCAGATATGTCAGCAAATGGTTAATGAAAAATGAAAAATACATCCTACAGAATAATGTGAACATAAATGCCTTGTATTCACTACAAGCAGAGGAGGCGTTAAGGATACACCAGACATTATGCATGTGATACAGACCACTACGACACTTCATCTATTGGAAGAACTAATGGAATGACTGGAAAGTGATGTGACCAGCGAGTAGGTCATCATCAATGTAACCTCAAAAACATTCAGGTGACTCTTCTGGTTCTCGGTGCTCACGTGAGCCGCCTGAGGAATACTGCCCTGAGTGTAAGAAGAGCTGTGAAGAAATCCTAGTGCTTCACGTACATAAGACCGCACCCAAGAAGTGAGCATTGATTTAGGCATATTATCATTTCTGACAGCTACGCAGGTATATAAATGACAGCACATGGCTCGCAATGACAAATATCTCCTTGAAGGAAGAATTCCTCTTCACATAACTACGTAGATACTCATCGCATTGCATGTATGTGACCTGCGTTGGTGGAGAAGTTATAAATAGTGATTTTACCTTCCGGGTCCAATGTTAACACAATGGAAACTGAATTTTTTTAGATTCTCATTAATGTTCTATTCTACATAGATACATTGAGGTACATCACAGGGAATCTGGCAGTGGGATCAACCCTCCTAAGCCGTCTATATGGGCATGCAGGTCATAAAAAGCTTAAGGCACCATTACAGCGTTCTTGTTGTTTTTTTTCTATTGCCCCGCTGTAATGGCGCTTTAAATCCAAGTCCACGATCCCTGTCAGATACTCACCTTACGCCACCTTCATCCTTTTCCATTGGTGCTCAGGCCAGTCTGCTCTGAAAAGTGACCCATCAGCAGTTCCAGTCATGGAGCGCATCTCTATGGGAGCGTCATTCTGGTTTTCATAGAGATGCATTGAGTGACTGTGACGTACCATCTGACTTTCGGCCATTCAGCAGCTATGGGCACAAAATAGCGACGCCGAACCGGAGTGACACCGAAAAAGAATGAAAATGCTGGAAGGTGAGTGTAAGGCCCCCCTTCACACATCTGTGAAAATCATGCACGTCTTTCACGGCCGAGCCAAAGGTGCGTATTGTCCTCCGTGTGACGTTTTTATGGCACAACGTGTGTTATCCGTGATAACACACGGAGAACGGGAACTTTCTCCTCACCTGTCCCTGGCGTCGCTGTCCGTGGTGCTGATCTTCGGTCTCCGGTCCTACCAACTCCCCGCTGCTGCTGCTTCCGCCCGCAGTGGAGTGAATATTCAATGATCATAATGAGCGGGGGTCGGAAGCAAATGACAGCAGCGGCAGAGACAGCAGGGCTGGAGAAGGTGAGAATAGATTTTTTTTTTTTACAAACATGTGTGTTTTCTCCGCTGCGTGTCACACGGATCACATCCGTGCGGTCCGTGTGAGGGCCGTGAGACACCCGTGATGCCGGAGAAAAACGGACATGTCTACGTGTGGAGCACATGGGCACGCATATGATCCACACGTACACACGGTCCATAGCAAAACACGCATGTGTGCGCAGACCCATTGATTTTAATGGTTCTCCGTGTTTCCGGTACGTGAGGAAACGGACCAAACACGTCCCGGTGACACAGACGTGTGAAGGGGGTCTAAGACAGGGAGTGGGGGAATTACATTTAAAGCAGCACTACAGCAGTGAAAAATACACATGCTGTAGTGGTGATTTAATAAAGTGATACCTTGGTATCTGCGATCTGATGTTTTATTTCAGAGAAATCCATGTTTTTCTTATATGTAAATGAGCTCTTCCAAGCTATGGGAAGGAAGATTCTCAGCCTCCAGAACTTAGTTGATATAGAAGGGGCATTACCAGTGTGAGACAAGTAACCAACGCAGAAGAGAAGAATTGAAATTTGGCTTCTTGCAAACACATTTTTTCAGCTCTCCCAGCTCTGCTGTATTGTAACAATATTGCACCCTGAAGCTTAAGGCTCCTTTAGGCTAGCGCCACACATCCGTGCCTCCGGCACGTGTTTGTCATTTTTTACACGTACCGGCGGCACGGAGACATGTACAGCAATGCTACCCTATGGTAGCAGGCACACACACGTAAAACCACACGGAACGTGTGTCCGTGTGCGTTTGTACGTGTGTGCGATTTTCAAAGCGCTGACATGTCAGTGTTTTCTCCGGCAGCACGGGTGTCACACGGCCCGCACCCGTACCACACGGGTGTAGTGTGGATGCGGTCCCGTGTGACACGCGCCGGAGTAAACACACATGTCAGGGAAAAAAAAAAAAAACATTAACTCACCTTCTCCAGCCCTCCTGTCTCTGCCGCTGCTGCCTCTTGCTGCCGACCGCCGCTCATTATTCTCATTGAATATTCACTTCACTGCCTGGCAGCAGCAGCAGCGGGGAGACGGGAGGGCTGGAGACCGAGGATCAGCACCACGGACAGCAGCGCGGACATCAGGAAGGACCAGGTGAGTATAATAATTACCGGTTCTACGTGTGCTATCGCGGATAGCACACGTAGAACACACGTGTCACGCACGTACCAGAGACACGTACTTACCTGCACGCAACACGCAGGGAAAATACGTGTCTCTCGGCACGTGCGTGAATTTCACGTGAGTGTGGCAGAAGCCTTACACACAGCGACATCGCTAGCGATGTCGCTCGTGAAAGCACCCGCCCCCATCGTTTGTGCATCACGGGCAAATCGCTGCCCATGGCGAACAATATCGCTAACACCCGTTAATACATACTTACCTTCCTAGCGATGTCGCTGTGGACGGCGAACAGTATCTTTTCTAAGGGGGCGGTTCATGCGGTGTCACAGCGACGTCACACAGCAGACGTCCAATAGAATGAAGGGGCGGAGAGCAGTCGCATGGAAGTCACGCCCACCTCGTTGCCGGAGGATGCAGGTAAGCTGTTGTTCGTCGTTCCCAGGGTGTCACATGTAGCGATGTGTGCTGCCTCAGGAACGACGAACAACCTGTGTCTAGAAAGAGGAATGACATTTGGGAAATGGACGACTTGTCAACAATCAACGATTTGGTGAGTATTTTGCATCGTTAGCGGTCGCTCTTACGTTTCACACTCAACAAAGTCACTAATGAGGCCGGATGTGCGTCACGAATTTCGTGACCCCCAACGACATCTCGTTAGCGATGTCGTTACGTGTAAAGCCCCCTTAAGAAGAACCTGCATATGTGTCAGTAATAATCACACACAGCTCTGCAGGTATAATCACACACGGCTCTGCAGGTATAATCACACATGGCTCTGCAGGTATAATCACACACAGCTCTGCAGGTATAATCACACACGGCTCTGCAGGTATAATCACACACGGCTCTGCAGGTATAATCACACACAGCTCTGCAGGTATAATCACACACGGCTCTGCAGGTATAATCACACATGGCTCTGCAGGTATAATCACACACGGCTCTGCAGTTATAATCACACATGGCTCTGCAGGTATAATCACACACGGCTCTGCAGGTATAATCACACATGGCTCTGCAGGTATAATCACACACAGCTCTGCAGGTATAATCACACACGGCTCTGCAGGTATAATCACACACAGCTCTGCAGGTATAATCACACATGGCTCTGCAGGTATAATCACACATGGCTCTGCAGGTATAATCACACATGGCTCTGCAGGTATAATCACACACGGCTCTGCAGTTATAATCACACACAGCTCTGCAGGTATAATCACACACAGCTCTGCAGGTATAATCACACATGGCTCTGCAGGTATAATCACACACGGCTCTGCAGTTCTAATCACACACGGCTCTGCAGGTATAATCACACACAGCTCTGCGGGTATAATCACACAAAGCTCTGAAGGTATAATTATGATGCTCCTGGACTAGTCAGGGTGTCACAGGGTACTGCACTTCCTATTCTTTGGTACAGGACTCAACCCCTCATGGTTCTGGGTTCCCAACCTATGGTACTGCCTCTATCAGCATCCAAAATCCCAACCACACCTCACACCACACCCTGTCAGGCACACCAGTGGGCTGCCTAGCTGGAATAGGGCCGCCCACCTAGGGGTCAGGCAGACTGGTGGGAGGGAAGTAGGGAGAACAGAGTTAGCCCTCAAGAAGTGAGGAGCTATGGAGTGGTGGCTCCCTGTTTGTGGCAGTTGGGTCACAGACGGTGGTCTGGGCCTAGAGGAGTCGGAGACCCGGTCGCAGGGTATTGAGGCTGGGTGCCTAGACCTGGTCTTGGAGGACGGGAGGCATCTGAGTCTAATAACTGGTCCGGGACCGAAAGCACGGAGGGGTACAGGACCCTAGGTCGGGGAGTAGCTTCAGGCAATCCGGCAATTAACCTGTGGAGGACAAGGCCTTTATGGACTGTCCCCAAGTAGCTCAGATCAGGGGCACTAGCGCAACGAGGGGGATAGGGCTTTCCAACCCATGCAGCCCACAAAAATCCCAAGCGTGAGCCCTTGAGAGTGCAGCTCCACTACTGATAAGTAGGGAGCGGGAACCGGACAGCTTTAAGCCAACGGGCCACCAGAACACTTCTAATTTGTGCACGGAGGCAGGCTCCGGATCACCCCGCAGTACCAGAGGGGACGGATACCCGGACGAGCTCCCCCAAGAGGGCAATGGCACCCAGAAACTTAGTTAACCTTGTTGTCAGAGTCTGCTTTGCGGCAACATCATCACCAACACTGCCTGAGTGAGTACGTGGTCCTCCCCTATTCCCCACCGGCCCTGCGCTTTCCTGCTCCACCATCATCCAGAGTCCTGGGGCCTCACCTACCCGTTGAGGGAACGTCATCTGGCTGTCCCACTCCATCTCCCCCGGGTACTCCCATCGGCAGCGGCGGTACTCCCCCTACCATCCATGAACCACGGGTGGTGTCACGAACTCTAACATCCCCTGTAAATACCCCCTTTCCATTTGAAGTGGCCGCAAGCCCCCGGGTCCGGAGACCCTCGAGCCACAGCAGACCCCTAATCTGAGTGGTTCGACAGCTGCAGGGGTGGCACATAATCACACACAGCTCTGCAGGTATAATCACACACGGCTCTGCAGGTATAATCACACATAGCTCTGCAGTTATAATAACACACAGCTCTGCAGTTATAATCACACACAGCTCTGCAGTTGTAGTCTTTGAAAAAGGCATACATGGAAAGCTCAATATGGTGAAATGATAAAAAGTAAATACTAACAACTTAACTAAATCAGGTGTAAGGACAATAATGAAGAAGCACCACAGTGGTTTTGTTCTGATTTTACTAAACCATGGTTATGTTGTGCAATGTGGGAAAAAACAAAGTAAAAACCACAGTGTAGCTACAAAAGTGAAGCCGAACCTAAGAACAACAAAACAAGCAACTCACCGGTGAAACAGGAAACAATCCCACGCTAGTAAAATGTCGTTAAAGGATTGTGAGATGCCGATTGAGACACCTCATGCCTCCGGGATGTTACCCACCGCCTCCATTGTGTATATGCTAGGGCAGGGGTCGGGAACCTATGGCTCGCGAGCCAGATGTGGCTCTTTTGATGGCTACATCTGGCTCGCAGACAAATCTTTAAGTAAAAAAAAAAATGTATTTTCTGGTTTGTAAGACACACTTTTTTTCCCCCAAAACTGGGGGGAAAATGGGGGTGCATCTTGTTAACTGCATTTGGCTTACCGGGGCAGCAGTGGTGGCGCAGGGTTGGTGATACTGCAGGCTCATGGGTTGTCGCAGCGGCAAGCTTAATCTGCTTGGTGCTTTGAATCTCTTGCAGTTGAGGCCGCGGAGGCGGCGTGTGCGCAGATAGGATTTCGTGGCCAATTTCTTGAAGTCCATCACGTCGATCTGTACACGCGCCGCGGCCATTTTCTTGAAGTCGATATCGTCAACTGCGGAAGATTCAAAGCAGCCCGCTGGCAGATCAGTGGCACCCGCCGCTGTGACATCCCACGAGCCCGCAGCAGTATTGCCAACCCTCTGCACCCTGACCTTGTTGAGCCGCGACACTCCCTCTTCCATGACCGCAGCATCGCCAACCCTGCCTCCTGGGACCTTCTGAGCCGCTCCACCACCACCGCTCCCTTCTGATGAGTATGGCTCTCACGGAATTACATTTTAAAATATATGGCTTTCCCAAAAAGGTTCCCCACCCAGCTAGGGGCTGATTGGGAAAACTGTCAAATGTTTTATTCGAAATGAATCGCGGACAAACTAGAATAAACAAGTTGTGCTTTCACCAGGTCATTTGGCATCCCCATTGTGCCAGCCTCACCGTGTGTTTTGTGTTTAGGTCATTAATAAAGATGGCGGGCACAACACATTGCCTATAATTTGTCACAAGCTACAAAGGACCTACAATTCCCCACAGTACCCCTGCCGAGCAGAACAGAGTGTATTACATAAAAAAAAGCAAAATCTATTATTTAATGGAAACTTCCAGCCTCCAGGATGTAATAAAATTCAGACTTTCCATAAGAAAAAAAGAAAATGAACTGTTTTTTGCCATCTACAGTATAAAACTTTTTTTTTTTTTTAAATGATTCATCTTTTCAGATGAAAAAGGTAATATATGTAGATTTTCTTATTCGACACATGTCACAGCAATTACTTCTGAAAAGGGCAAACCATTTTTCTATTACTCTAATAAGAGACACTAATTGCAGAGGTTTGTAAGTTACAATCATGAAGTAATATTCCACGAATATCAGCAATGATCAGAGATGTTAACAAGATAAGATGGTACATCAGGAGGTTTTACGCTGGATGAGAAAAAGTACAACTGGGGTTTTCGGAAAAACAAAATGGATCACAAGGGCGGAAGTCGATCATTCACAATGTTGGTGATGGGTCCAGTTGGCAGATGGCCACAACAGAAGCAACACAAGATGGCGCCGGTATTATTATGGTACATAGCAGGGTTCAGGGTTTGGCATTTGGCCTAAAAACTCCAATTCTCCCTCTACCCATCAATATGATTTTTGTAATTTGTCTAAATTGCTTAGTAAAAGTATTTCTTGTGACAACCGTAACTAATTCTTCATTCTAATGACTTAAATGTTGCCCATATGATTTTTCTTAAAGGCAATCGGTCACCCGTTTGAATTTTTTTAGTTATTGATATGGGCCTACAGGTGACATAAAGGTGAAATTAGCCATATCTGTAATGTCTCCTGGATTATGGGTCATTTCGTAAAAAAATCCTGTTTTATATCTTCAATCTTCCTCCAGGCTATGGGTCGTGTGCTGCCTAGAAGATAAGCCTGCCTCCAGTCTTCTTTATACAAGATTGCTCCTGATCTTTTCTTCATTGTCTCTGTGACATCAGGCATGCAGCTGGAAATCTCATGCCTACACATTATGTCAGATATCCCTCCCGACACTGTTCCGCCGTTCTGTGGGCACAGGCTTCAATTCTGCTGTGCGCAGGCGCCGGGAAGTTACTGCTACTTCACAGTGCAGGGGAGAATGTGCATGCGTGAGATTTGCGGCTGCGTATGTGGCATCACAGAGATACTGAAGAGAAGGGGACGAGGAATCCTGTACAATAAAGACAGGAGGCCGGCTTATCTTCTTGACAGCATATGACCCATAGCCTGGAAGATAGAAGATATAAAAGAGGATTTTTTACAAAGGACCCATCATCAAGGAGGGATATAGATATGGCTAATTTCACCTCTAACCTACCTGTATGCCCATATTAATAAAAAAAAAAAACCAAAAGGGTGACAAATTCACTTGTATTATATATATATATATATATATATATATATATATTGCATTATATGACAATATAGCAGTCTCATCTTCGACACTTCTCTATAGATGTAGGTATTACTGAAGCACAAACTTGAACAAATCATTGTTGTTCGATGTTGTTACATGTATTTTGATATAATTTTTTTCCCATTTCTCAATCTTTATAAAAAAAACAAAAAGACCTGTCACTAGGTGGAAAGTGGTCAGCTTTTGTTCTTGTTTGATTCCTCTTGTTTATTTTTTTATATTTAGGGCTGAGTTCTGTTTTCTTTACCAATGAAGCGGTGCTCACAGGATTCTCTCGAGTGTGTCCCTGCATAATAACCCTGTGAGCACCACCCTCTTGACTAAGATTATAGAAAATGGTACTAAACAACTAAAAAACCCAACAAAGGGAAGCAGTGGAGGTAACATAAGAGAAACAACTGGCCATTTTTGAGCCGGTGACCACTGTTCCTGAAAGTCGATAGGAATAAAGAAGAAGAAAAGAAAAGGAGAAATTCCTTCCACCTCTCCTGCTGCCATGCTTTCCGGGTCCCCACTAATGTCCACTTCCTGCTTCATCTCGACAAACAGGAAGTGACTGTTCAGCCAATCACTGCTTGAGCTGAGTCACCACTGCAGACAGTTATTGGTCAATATAAATATCAACCAACAATCTATATATATAATTGCCTTATTTTGTCTGTCTGTCTGTCTGTCTGTCTGTCTGTCATGCTCCAAAATTGTGTCCTTACGGTGACACAAAGCTGATTGGCCGCTGGGCTCGCCATGGCCCCGCCCCCCCACACGGATTGGCCTCTCGCCCCGGCTCTCTGCAGGCCCCGCCCCCCTCATGCAATGCACGCTCGCTCAACTCGCCCAACTGACACGGAGCTCCGACTCCCAGGTGAGTACACACACACACATCAGATCACACTCACTCTCACACACACCTCACACATCACATCCACACACTCACAACATCCTGGGATATCGCTTGCTTCTACACCGGCTCCGTCAAGATCCCAGCAGCGCCAGACATAACCTTGCTATGCTGGGATCTTGACGGAGGCCGTGAACGCTGGTAACCATTATACACATCGGGTAACTAAGGTCCCTTGGTTACCCGATGTGTATCATAGTTACCAGTGTACATCGGCTCACACTCACTCTCACACACACCTCACACATACATCACATCGCATCCACACACTCACAGCATCCGGCGATATCGCTTGCTTCTCGGCCTCGATACTGTGCTGTTGTGACCTTCCAGGACCTGCCGGAGGATCACATGGCCAGAAGCATGTGGTATCTCCGGATGTTGTGAGTATGAGCGCGTATGTGCAATATCGTCAATGTGTGTGTGCGTGTATGTGATCGGGTGTGTGTGAATGTATGCGATCGGGTGTGTGTGGGTGTGTGTGGGTGTATGCGATCGGATCTGTGAGTGTCGGCAGAGGAGCATGGCGTGCTGGAGGAGGCTGGGAGGAGAGAGGCTGATGCTGGGGACAGAGAGGCTGATGCTGGGGACAGAGAGGCTGATGCTGGGGACAGAGAGGCTGATGCTGGGGACAGAGAGGCTGATGCTGGGGACAGAGAGGCTGATGCTGGGGACAGAGAGGCTGATGCTGGGATGAGAGAGGCTGATGCTGGGATGAGAGAGGCTGATGCTGGGGACAGAGAGGCTGATGCTGGGGACAGAGAGGCTGATGCTGGGGACAGAGAGGCTGATGCTGGGGACAGAGAGGCTGATGCTGGGGACAGAGAGGCTGATGCTGGGGACAGAGAGGCTGATGCTGGGGACAGAGAGGCTGATGCTGGGGACAGAGAGGCTGATGCTGTGGACAGAGAGGCTGATGCTGCGGACAGAGAGGCTGATGCTGCGGGGAGAGAGGCTGATGCTGGGAGGAGAGAGGCTGATGCTGCGGGCAGAGAGGCTGATGCTGCGGGTAGAGAGGCTGATGCTGCGGATAGAGAGGCTGATGCTGCGGGTAGAGAGGCTGATGCTGGCGCAGCATGGCGGATGGAGCACGTTTGGGAGTGCGCAGCATGGCGGATGGAGCACGTTTAGGAGTGCGCAGCATGGCGGATGGAGCATGTTTGGGAGTGCGCAGCATGGCGGATGGAGCACGTTTGGGAGTGCGCAGCATGGCGGATGGAGCACGTTTGGGAGTGGGCAGCATGGCGGATGGAGCACGTTTGGGAGTGCGCAGCATGGCGGATGGAGCACGTTTGGGAGTGCGCAGCATGGGAGATGGAGCACGATGGGGGGTGCGCAGCATAGGGGATGGAGCACGATGGGGAGTGCGCAGCATGGGAGATGGAGCACGATGGGGGGTGCGCAGCATAGGGGATGGAGCACGATGGGGAGTGCACTGCATGGGGGATGGAGCACGATGGGCGGTGCGCAGCATAGGGGATGGAGCACAATGGGGAGTGCGCTGCATGGGGGATGGAGCACGATGGGGAGTGCGGAGTATGGCGGATGGAGCACGTTTGGGAGTGCGCAGCATGGCGGATGGAGCACGTTTGGGAGTGCGCAGGATGGGAGATGGAGCACGATGGGGGGTGCGCAGCATAGGGGATGGAGCACGATGGGGAGTGCGCTGCATGGGGGATGGAGCACGATGGGAAGTGCACACCTCCCCCCAACACACACACACACACGCGCGCGCACTGCACAACACACCACACACACACTGGGAACCACAAACAAGTGCCCTACACAGACACCCACACACAGACAACGCTGCACACACAAATATACGCACATACCGCACAACACACATATTGCACAAAACATACCTCCCCCCAAAACACACCACACACACACAAATCGCGCAACACACACACAACGCTACAGACACACAGCGCTCCACAAACAACGCAACACACAAACAACACCGCTCTCACCCCCCATCACACCCAGACAACACCCAGAACATGTACAGCCCCTACACAAACACTTGGTAACTACACACAACAACATCTATATATATATATATATATATATATATATATATATATATATAAAACAAAAATCATACATGAACTACACAATACGTAAATTCTAGAATACCCGATGCTTAGAATCGGGCCACCTTCTAGTGAACAAATAATGGTCTTCTCGGTACAGTTTGGACATTCATGTTGATTGCTGCCCGTATCCTATCGACATGCTATCTCACCTATCGGCCCAGTCTCCAGTGTGAATACATTATATATATACACACACATATGTGTATATATATATATAGAGATATATATATATAGAGATATATATATATATATATATATATATATATATATATATATATATATATATATATATATATATATATATATATATATATAGAGATATATATAGATATATATATATATATATATAGATATATATATATATATTGGAGAATGATTCATTTCCAAAATGTCAATTGATATAAACAATCATATGTAATTAGTTGCCATGGGTAACCGCACCTTATATGGTTGCCTGTGGTAAATAAGAATGGCTAATCCAGTATATATTGTGCATATTTACAGTGTACAAACATGCAGCGCTTATCACTTTATTACAGCATTTTATATTTGATTAGGCATATTATGTGAATACTGGTAATCTAATCATCTGATCCCACAGCGCAGAAGGTAAATATCATACAGAGACCTATTACATTGCCTAGAAGGATGGTGAGGGGAAATAAAACACATTATTTCAGATTTAAAGACATCCTCTTATTAACATGCAACATAACCCATTTTTCACATATCGGCATTTATTAGCCTGAGACTGAATATCTATTCTGGAGGCAACTAAAATATTATCCAGTTGGGTCACCCCTAGGCCAATTATCCTGCCCAATGCTATACTACCAAGCAAGAATAGCAGAGAATAGCTGTGAACATAGATTTTCTATCACGTCAGTTTAAGTTTAATTTACAAATTGTGGTTGCCACATAAGACGTTATTAAAAGAAATTATACCTAAATTGTTCTTCCTCTACCTCTACCATGGGAGATGTAAGCCCCCAAACACTCTACCACGCACAAACATAGCGATCTGAAGGCGCTCATTACACACAATTCCCATAAGTGCATACAATCCATGCATGACACAGAATTAAAAAAGGTACCAAGAATAATTAAAAACAAAAGAGCACCTTACCAAAATAAGTAAGAATATATAAATAACAGTTTGAGTCAGACAGACGTAATAATTTATACTACTAATATTTGTAAATAGCAAATTTAAGTATTTTTCCTTCTATTTCTTTTCAATAATGCGTACAATTTTTTAATAAATGTTTTTCTTAAAGGGGCTTTTTTCACGTTAACAATAGAGATGAGCGAACCGGTCCCGGTTCGGCTCGAGGCCGGTTCGCCGAACGGGGGTCCCGTTCGAGTTCGGTTCGTCGAACGTTCGACGAACCGAACTAGAACCAATAGGCTATAATGGGAGGCAATCACAAACACATAAAAATGCATTATAAATGTACACAAACAGTTAATAAACATTGCCATAACACTTACCGGTCCTCGCGATCCCTTCTGCACTCTGTCTCCTGCCGCTATTCCATCCGATGATCGCTGAATCCTCCCGGTGACCTGCACTGCCAGCAGAGAAGCAGGACCTATCGTGACGTCAAAATAGCCATGTGACCAGTCACGTGGCTATTATCTCATTGGCTACAGACTGGTCACATGACTATGACACGTCATGTAGGACCTGCGAGTGCATCTCTCCGGTACACGGTGCACATATGTGTATCGCCGTGTACCGGCGACATGCTCTAGCACACGGTCGACTCCCCGTTCCGTTAGGGACCGGCTGACACAGCCGGTCATTAACGGAGATCACCGTTGCCATAGCAACGCAGTTAGCGGTGACGTCACCGCTAACCGCGGCTCCGGGAGCACCGTTGCTATGGTAACGCGTCTGTCAGCGTTACCGCTGTTACCGCTAGCAGCCAGCAGTGATCACTCACGGAGTGAAGGCTGCACGCTGCTTCCCGATTGTAGTGAGCATTGTAGTTAGGATGGAGGTTCCCCAGCCCCAAGTGATGCCCCTCACTACAATCGTCACTACTACTACACTAGAAAGAAAGAAGACAGAAGAGCAGGATCGTGGAGGGCTGACAGGGGTAATAAAGATGGAGTCTCTAATGTGTCTGTGTATTTATTTCTATTAAAGTATTTTTTCTCTGTGTGGTGTCTTTTTTTAACCCTTTATTGGAGATTCTTAATGGCCGGGTCAAACGTGCCTGACATTAAGAATCTCTGGCTTAATACTGGCTGGTAAAACAAAGCCAGTATTAACTCATGATTACCCAACAAGCCACCCGGCTCCAGGGCTGTTGGAAGAGTTGGATACAGCGCCAGATGATGGCGCTTCTATGAGAGCGCCATTTTCTGGGACGGCTGCGGACTGAAATCCGCAGCAGAGGCGCCCACAAACCTCGGGCTAACCTGTGCTGCGGATTCCAATCCCCAGCTGCCTAGTTGTACCCGGCTGGACACAAAAATAGGGCGAAGCCCACGTCATTTGTTTTTTAATTATTTCATGAAATAAGTGAAATAATTAAAAAAAACGGGCTTCCCTATATTTTTGGTTCCCAGCCGGGTACAAATAGGCAACTGGGGGTTGGAGGCAGCCCGTGGCTGCCAGCTGTACCTGGCTAGCATACAAAAATATGGCGAAGCCCACGTCATTTTTTTGGTGGGCAAAAAACTTCTGCATGCAGTCCTGGATGGAGTATGCTGAGCCTTGTAGTTCTGCAGCTGCTGTCTGCTCTTCTCCATACAGACAGACAGCAGCTGCAGAACTACAAGGCTCAGCATACTCCATCCAGGACTGTATGCAGAAGTTTTTTGCCCCCTGAAAAAATTATGTGGCTTCGCCATATTTTTGTATGCTAGCCAGGTACAGCAGGCAGGTACGGCTGCCCCCAACCCCAAGTTGCCTATTTGTACCCGGCTGGGAACCAAAAATAAAGGGAAGCCCTTTTTTTATTATTTCATGAATTTCATGAAATAATTAGAAAACAAATGACGTAGGCTTTGCCCCATTTTTGTGTCCAGCCAGGTACAACTAGGCAGCTGGGATTGGAATCCGCACCACCGGTTGGCCTGAGCTTTCTGGGCCCCACTGCTGCGAATTGCAGTCTGCAGCCACCTCAGAAAATGGCATTTTCATAGAAGCGCCATCTTCTGGCGCTGTATCCAACTCTTCCAGCACCTGCCTGCTATACCTGGCTAGCATACAAAAATATGGCGAAGCTCACGTCCTTTTTTTGTAGCTTTTTGGCAAAAAAAAAAAAAAATGCTTCCCTGGATTTTCCATTGCCAGTGAAGGTAACACCAAGCAGTGGGGGTTAGCAGCCAGTAGCTGCTTGGATTACCCTTAGCTAGCAATACAAAAAATGCAGTGGGAGCTAACATATATTTTTTTTAATTATTTATTTAAATAACTAAAAATAAAATGGGCTTCCCTGTATTTTGATTGCTGGACATCACAGTGCTGTAAAAATAAATCTTTAAAAAAATGACGTAGCGCTCCGCGGTATTTTTGATTCTCAGCGCAGATAAAGCAGACAGCTATGGGTTGCCACCCCCATCTGCCTGCCGTTACCTTGGTTGGCAATCAAAATACAGGGAAGCCCATTAATTTTTTCTATTTAAAAAATAGTTAAAAAAAAAAAATTACGTTGGGTCCCCCCATTTTTGATAGCCAGCTAGGGTAAAGCAGACGGCTGTAGCCTGAAAACCACAGCTGGCAGCTTTACCGTGGTTGGGGATCCAATGTGGAGGTCCCCTCAGGCTCTTTTTTATAATTATTTTATAAATATTAATAATTACACAATAAAAGTAGGGGACCCCCCAAATTGGATCACCAGCCAAGGTAAAGCGGACAGCTGTGGTCTGGTATTCTCAGGGTGGGAAGGTCCATAGTTATTGGGCCTTCACAGCCTAAAAATAGCAGGCCGCAGGCACCCCAGACGTGGCGCATCCACTAGATGCGCCAATCCTGGCGCTTCACCCCAGCTCATCCCGTGCCCTGGTGCAGTGGCAAACGGGGTAATAAATCGGGTTGATACTAGCTGTAAAGTCACCTGAGATCAAGCCCAGCAGTTTGTGATGTCATGGCGTCTATTAGATACCCAACATCATAAACTGTCAGTACTAACAAAAACAAAAAATCGACAAAAGAAATTTATTTGAAAAAACAGTCCCCAAAACATTTCCTCTTTCACCAATTTATTGTAAGAAAAAAAATAAAGGGGTCCCACGACGACTCTGGACCGTCTAGAATATGGGGGGGAGACACTCAGGGAACGTATCCCCCATTTTCTAGGAGTGCGGACCCTTCATGTGAGGAGTGTGGGTGCAATGAATCTGCACTCACTCTCCCCGGGTCCACAGCAGCAGAGTCCATGTCGTAATGGTTGCTACCAAAGCTGCAATGCCCTGCTCATGAGGTAAGGGCATGCCTAATCAGGAGAACTACTGTAGAGGAAGCTCTGCTCACTGGTATATAGGTGCTCAGAGGTAATAATAGATAAAATTAGTGAGTAACCTCGGCACTCTATATCTCCCAGACTAAGTCAGTAAGTCACAACGGATAGTAATGCAAAATCACTCTTTATTGGTCCGTATTAAGAAAATTTTTTTTTCATAAGCATATATGTTTTTGTCCAAAACAAGTTACAAATGACGTTTCGGCCTGAGCCTTCGTCAGATTGGACTTATCTGCATGTAATCATGAAAAATGACAATAATCAGTATCACATAAGAGTGAGAGAACAATAACATAAACTCGAACAATGTAGAGGTACAATTGGGATGCAGCAAAAAAATTGCAACACAGCAAGAAATGAAACACATGATACAAATGTCATAATACAGTACAAGGACAATATAGTAATGACAAATATGGGGTCAGAGTAGACTTAGACAGCTCTGGTACGAAAGAGATGTCAATCATAAAGTAACATGTGCAGTAGGTGTAGAGCTACACTATGCATGGCAGAGCTAATGGGTAGACCGACCATAGAAAAAGTAGAGAAAAAGTGGAGAAAAAGTGGAGAATAAGTGGAACATAAGAGGAGAAAAAGTGGAGAAAAAGTGGAGAAAAAAGTGGAGAAAAAGTGGAGAAAAAGTGGAGAAAAAGTGGAGAAAAAGTGGAGATTAAGAGGAGAAAAAGTGGAGAAAAAAGTGGAGAAAAAGTGGAGAAAAAGTGGAGAAAAAGTGGAGCATAAGTGGAGAAAAAGTGGAGAAAAAGTGGAGAAAAAGTGGAGCATAAGAGGAGAAAAAGTGGAGAAAAAAGTGGAGAAAAAGTGGAGAAAAAGTGGAGCATAAGAGGAGAAAAAGTGGAGAAAAAGTGGAGAAAAAGTGGAGAAAAAGTGGAGCATAAGAGGAGAAAAAGTGGAGAAAAAGTGGAGAAAAAGTGGAGCATAAGAGGAGAAAAAGTGGAGATTAAGAGGAGAAAAAGTGGAGAAAAAGTGGAGCATAAGAGGAGAAAAAGTGGAGAAAAAGTGGAGAAAAAGTGGAGAAAAAGTGGAGAAAAAGTGGAGCATAAGAGGAGAAAAAGTGGAGATTAAGAGGAGAAAAAGTGGAGAAAAAGTGGAGAAAAAGTGGAGAAAAAGTGGAGCATAAGAGGAGAAAAAGTGGAGAAAAAAGTGGAGAAAAAGTGGAGAAAAAGTGGAGAAAAAGTGGAGATTAAGAGGAGAAAAAGTGGAGCATAAGAGGAGAAAAAGTGGAGAAAAAAGTGGAGAAAAAGTGGAGAAAGTGGAGAAAAAAATGGAGAAAAAGTGGAGAAAAAGTGGAGAAAAAGTGGAGAATAAGAGGAGAAAAAGTGGAGAAAAAGTGGAGAAAAAGTGGAGAAAAAGTGGAGAAAAAGTGGAGAAAAAGTGGAGCATAAGAGGAGAAAAAGTGGAGAAAAAGTGGAGAAAAAGTGGAGAAAAAGTGGAGCATAAGAGGAGAAAAAGTGGAGAAAAAAGTGGAGAAAAAGTGGAGAAAAAGTGGAGCATAAGAGGAGAAAAAGTGGAGAAAAAGTGGAGAAAAAGTGGAGCATAAGAGGAGAAAAAGTGGAGAAAAAGTGGAGAAAAAGTGGAGAAAAAGTGGAGCATAAGAGGAGAAAAAGTGGAGAAAAAGTGGAGAAAAAAGTGGAGAAAAAGTGGAGAAAAAGTGGAGAAAAAGTGGAGAAAAAGTGGAGAAAAAGTGGAGAAAAAGTGGAGATTAAGAGGAGAAAAAGTGGAGAAAAAGTGGAGAAAAAGTGGAGCATAAGAGGAGAAAAAGTGGAGAAAAAAGTGGAGAAAACGTGGAGAAAACGTGGAGAAAAAGTGGAGAAAAAGTGGAGAAAAAGTGGAGCATAAGAGGAGAAAAAGTGGAGAAAAAGTGGAAAAAAAAGTGGAGAAAAAGTGGAGTAAAAGTGGAGAAAAAGTGGAGAAAAAGTGGAGAAAAAGTGGAGAAAAAGTGGAGCATAAGAGGAGAAAAAGTGGAGAAAAAAGTGGAGAAAACGTGGAGAAAACGTGGAGAAAAAGTGGAGAAAAAGTGGAGAAAAAGTGGAGAAAAAGTGGAGAAAAAGTGGAGAAAAAGTGGAGCATAAGAGGAGAAAAAGTGGAGAAAAAAGTGGAGAAAACGTGGAGAAAAAGTGGAGAAAAAGTGGAGAAAAAGTGGAGAAAAAGTGGAGCATAAGAGGAGAAAAAGTGGAGAAAAAAGTGGAGAAAACGTGGAGAAAAAGTGGAGAAAAAGTGGAGCATAAGAGGAGAAAAAGTGGAGAAAAAAGTGGAGAAAACGTGGAGAAAACGTGGAGAAAAAGTGGAGAAAAAGTGGAGAAAAAGTGGAGCATAAGAGGAGAAAAAGTGGAGATTAAGAGGAGAAAAAGTGGAGAAAAAGTGGAGAAAAAGTGGAGAAAAAGTGGAGCATAAGAGGAGAAAAAGTGGAGAAAAAAGTGGAGAAAAAGTGGAGAAAAAGTGGAGAAAAAGTGGAGAAAAAGTGGAGAAAAAGTGGAGATTAAGAGGAGAAAAAGTGGAGCATAAGAGGAGAAAAAGTGGAGAAAAAAAGTGGAGAAAAAGTGGAGAAAGTGGAGAAAAAAATGGAGAAAAAGTGGAGAAAAAGTGGAGAAAAAGTGGAGAATAAGAGGAGAAAAAGTGGAGAAAAAGTGGAGAAAAAGTGGAGAATAAGAGGAGAAAAAGTGGAGAATAAGTGGAGAAAAAAATGGAGAAAAAGTGGAGAAAAAGTGGAGCATAAGAGGAGAAAAAGTGGAGAAAAAGTGGAGAAAAAGTGGAGAAAAAGTGGAGCATAAGAGGAGAAAAAGTGGAGAAAAAAGTGGAGAAAAAGTGGAGAAAAAGTGGAGCATAAGAGGAGAAAAAGTGGAGAAAAAGTGGAGAAAAAGTGGAGAAAAAGTGGAGCATAAGAGGAGAAAAAGTGGAGAAAAAGTGGAGAAAAAGTGGAGAAAAAGTGGAGCATAAGAGGAGAAAA
This sequence comes from Anomaloglossus baeobatrachus, assembly GCF_048569485.1. Taxonomy (NCBI): domain Eukaryota; kingdom Metazoa; phylum Chordata; class Amphibia; order Anura; family Aromobatidae; genus Anomaloglossus; species Anomaloglossus baeobatrachus. Next base: position 79,764,626 of record NC_134356.1, read on the forward strand.
AGTGGAGCATAAGAGGAGAAAAAGTGGAGAAAAAGTGGAGAAAAAGTGGAGCATAAGAGGAGAAAAAGTGGAGAAAAAAGTGGAGAAAAAGTGGAGAAAAAGTGGAGCATAAGAGGAGAAAAAGTGGAGACAAAGTGGAGAAAAAGTGGAGCATAAGAGGAGAAAAAGTGGAGAAAAAGTGGAGAAAAAGTGGAGAAAAAGTGGAGCATAAGAGGAGAAAAAGTGGAGAAAAAGTGGAGAAAAAAAGTGGAGAAAAAGTGGAGAAAAAGTGGAGAAAAAGTGGAGAAAAAGTGGAGAAAAAGTGGAGAAAAAGTGGAGATTAAGAGGAGAAAAAGTGGAGAAAAAGTGGAGAAAAAGTGGAGCATAAGAGGAGAAAAAGTGGAGAAAAAAGTGGAGAAAACGTGGAGAAAACGTGGAGAAAAAGTGGAGAAAAAGTGGAGCATAAGAGGAGAAAAAGTGGAGAAAAAGTGGAGAAAAAAGTGGAGAAAAAGTGGAGTAAAAGTGGAGAAAAAGTGGAGAAAAAGTGGAGAAAAAGTGGAGATTAAGAGGAGAAAAAGTGGAGAAAAAGTGGAGAAAAAGTGGAGCATAAGAGGAGAAAAAGTGGAGAAAAAAGTGGAGAAAACGTGGAGAAAACGTGGAGAAAACGTGGAGAAAACGTGGAGAAAAAGTGGAGAAAAAGTGGAGAAAAAGTGGAGAAAAAGTGGAGCATAAGAGGAGAAAAAGTGGAGAAAAAAGTGGAGAAAACGTGGAGAAAAAGTGGAGAAAAAGTGGAGAAAAAGTGGAGCATAAGAGGAGAAAAAGTGGAGATTAAGAGGAGAAAAAGTGGAGAAAAAGTGGAGAAAAAGTGGAGAAAAAGTGGAGCATAAGAGGAGAAAAAGTGGAGATTAAGAGGAGAAAAAGTGGAGAAAAAGTGGAGCATAAGAGGAGAAAAAGTGGAGAAAAAAGTGGAGAAAAAGTGGAGAAAAAGTGGAGAAAAAGTGGAGATTAAGAGGAGAAAAAGTGGAGCATAAGAGGAGAAAAAGTGGAGAAAAAAGTGGAGAAAAAGTGGAGAAAGTGGAGAAAAAAATGGAGAAAAAGTGGAGAAAAAGTGGAGAAAAAGTGGAGAATAAGAGGAGAAAAAGTGGAGAAAAAGTGGAGAAAAAGTGGAGAATAAGAGGAGAAAAAGTGGAGAATAAGTGGAGAAAAAAATGGAGAAAAAGTGGAGAAAAAGTGGAGAAAAAGTGGAGCATAAGAGGAGAAAAAGTGGAGAAAAAGTGGAGAAAAAGTGGAGAAAAAGTGGAGCATAAGAGGAGAAAAAGTGGAGAAAAAAGTGGAGAAAAAGTGGAAAAAAAGTGGAGCATAAGAAGAGAAAAAGTGGAGAAAAAGTGGAGAAAAAGTGGAGCATAAGAGGAGAAAAAGTGGAGAAAAAGTGGAGAAAAAGTGGAGAAAAAGTGGAGCATAAGAGGAGAAAAAGTGGAGAAAAAGTGGAGAAAAAAGTGGAGAAAAAGTGGAGAAAAAGTGGAGAAAAAGTGGAGAAAAAGTGGAGAAAAAGTGGAGCATATGAGGAGAAAAAGTGGAGAAAAAAGTGGAGAAAACGTGGAGAAAAAAAGTGGAGAAAAAGTGGAGAAAAAGTGGAGCATAAGAGGAGAAAAAGTGGAGATTAAGAGGAGAAAAAGTGGAGAAAAAGTGGAGAAAAAGTGGAGAAAAAGTGGAGAAAAAGTGGAGCATAAGAGGAGAAAAAGTGGAGAAAAAAGTGGAGAAAAAGTGGAGAAAAAGTGGAGAAAAAGTGGAGAAAAAGTGGAGATTAAGAGGAGAAAAAGTGGAGCATAAGAGGAGAAAAAGTGGAGAAAAAAGTGGAGAAAAAGTGGAGAAAGTGGAGAAAAAAATGGAGAAAAAGTGGAGAAAAAGTGGAGAAAAAGTGGAGAATAAGAGGAGAAAAAGTGGAGAAAAAGTGGAGAAAAAGTGGAGAATAAGAGGAGAAAAAGTGGAGAATAAGTGGAGAAAAAAATGGAGAAAAAGTGGAGAAAAAGTGGAGAGAAAGTGGAGAAAAAAATGGAGAAAAAGTGGAACACCCTTTGGTGCCTTTCATGTGGCATTAAGGGGTGCTTAGCTTTGTATTTAGCCAAAAAAATGAAAAAAAAATGACATAGGGTTCCCCCTAGTTTTGTAGCCAGCTAGGGTAAAGCAGACGGCTGCAGCCTGCAGACCACAGCTGGCAACCTCACCTTGGCTGGTAATCCAAAACTGAGGGCACCCCACGCTGTTATTTTAAATTAAATAAATAATTAAAAAAAAAAAACACGTAGGGGTCCCCCAAAATTGGATCACCAGCCAAGGTAAAGCAGACAGCTGGGGCCTGATATTCTCAGACTAGGGAGGTCCATGGTTATTGGAATCTCCCCAGCCTAAAAATAGCAGGCCGCAGCCGCCCCAGAAGTGGCGCATCCATTAGATGCGCCAATCCTGGTGCTTCGCCCCAGCTCATCCCGCGCCCTGGTGCGGTGGCAAACGGGGTAATATTTGGGGTTAATACCAGATGTGTAATGTCACCTGGCATCAAGCCCTGGGGTTGGTGAGGTCAGGCGTCTATCAGATACCCGACATCACCAACCCAGTCAGTAATAAAAAAAAAATACACGACAAACACATTTTTATTTGAAAAAACACTCCCCAAAACATTCCCTCTTTAACCAATTTATTAGATTGAAAAACAAATCCAGGTCTGGTGTAATCCAAGGGGTTGCCATGACGATGCACACTGTCCCAGTCAATGAAGAGCAGGATGTTCCCCATTGGCTGGGAGAGCAGTGCAGTGACCTGAGCTAACATCAATGGGTCAGCCCAGGTCACTGCAGGGGGGTGACAAGTGCTGCTGTCAGTGAGGTACATTACCTGCGCTGATCTCCAGCACACTGACAGCACCTGTCACTGAGCTCAATGACCGCCCGGCGCCTTCACACCAAGTATCGCGAGAGGTCCGTGACGTCACCGCTAGTCAGTCTCGGGTCGGAAGCGATAGGTGATGTGACAAGCGGCGGCCATGGAGGACAGTGACAGCGCTGAGGTCGGGATGGCGGGACTTCATCACCGCAGGTAAGCCGAGCGAGCGAGCGAGCGAGCGGGCGGGCGGGGGGGGGGGGGGGATGTGGATGTGTGTGTGTGTGTTTGTGTATGTGTATGTATGTGTACATGCCGCGGGCAGGAGGGGGTGGAGCGAGCTGAGCGGGAAAGTGTGGGCTTCCTGCACGTAACTAAGATAAACATCGGGTTACTAACCAAAGCGCTTTGCTTAGATACCCGATGTTTATCTTGGTTACCAGCTTCTAGCAGGCTGCCAGCGATGGCTCCTGCTCACTGTAGCTGTAAAAAGCCCTGCTTTTTGCTGCTAGAACCGTTCTCGAACGTATCTAGAACTATCGAGCTTTTAGCAAAAAGCTCGAGTTCTAGTTCGATCTCGAACAGCCCAAAAATCACTCGAGCCGCGAACTGGAGAACCACGAACCACGAACCGCGCTCAACTCTAGTTAACAAGCTCTTTCACTTGAAGCCAGCCCCATGGTCATCTAAAGCAGAAACCATCTCTAGGTCGAAAGTAGTATTACACTCCGGCATTCAACTATATTGTAAACCATGTTATATAAGCAGACATGGCAAAGGTTATCATGACCCACAAAACACCATCTTCATAAATTTTCATAGAAGGTTAAATCACAACTTTACACAAGCCATTGCAAATGACACTTTTTTTGACTAATTGCTGTGTTATTTGAGTCAAGGTAACCTTTCCTAGGTCTATAAATGGTGCAAGGGGCTGGAAAGACAAAAAAAACCCAAAACAATAGGGTCTTAACTGTGTACAAATGGGAGAATAAGTGAGGGCGATGTGCTTCCCTAATGGAATTGTGAGAGACAACTCTTGTAGAAGCATCAAATAAGTGGCTGCAGCGGCTCCACCGTATGCAGAGATCAAAGGACAATGGATGTATTCCGCACTGCCGGCGACTTAATGAAGTTTGGACAAGGGAGTGAAGTCTGCACATTTTGAAAGCAACTGGTTTCTTCATCAGAACAAACCATTATCATCATGATGATCCATCCTGATGAAGAAACCAGTGGATTTCGAAATGTGTAGACTTCAATAAACAATATGTTCTTCCCTTCTTGGGCTGAACTCCATTGAATCCATTGTCTCCTATTCTTTTATCTAGATCTATAAATGGGTATAGGGGCTTTCCTGTAGGGATACAGAGTAAACATTTGCATCTGAACCCCGGTGCATGAACCAAAGCCCTTCTACCACATAAAACACCAGCATTATGTATAGCACATGACAGATGATGGACAAAGTTATAGATTTTTAATACTGCCCAAGGATCTGTAAACTACGCTTCTGTACAGTCCAGCTTGTATCACACTGTCCTATAGTTATATATAGGGAAGGATCTTCAGTGGATCTTTGGATCCTCAGTGGAGGAAAACCTTCTATGACTTATCAGAGCATATGACAAGGGGTTGTTGAGACAAGACAACCTTTTTAAGAGTCAGTGGATTATATTCCATTCCAGAAGAACTAGTAAAGCATATAAAACTGTAAAATAAAATGACGCATGGACACAACTGTTAGGAGGAAACCCCCCCCCCCCACAGCTAGCTATATTATCCATACATTATAGCAAAAAGAACTGATTTTATTTTAAAAGCTTAACTTCATAACCTCCATGAAGTGTGCGGACCAAACCAAGCCAAAGCCACAGGCTAATCATCAGAATATTATTACACCTCTCCTGTCACAAGTGAGTGGTGGATCCCTCCATCTAATAAAGCTGTGACAATATAAAGTAGCAACACTTTTAGATCCTGGAGCAGCAACTCTTCAGAAGGTTCTAGATCCTGGAGCAGCAACACTTCAGAAGGTCCTAAATCCTGGAGTAGCAACATTTCAGAAGGTTCTCAATCCTGAAACAGCAACACTTCAGAAGGTTCAAGATCCTGAATTAGCAACACTTCAGAAGGTTCAAGATCCTGGATTAACAACACTTCAGAAGGTTCTAGATCATGGAGCAGCAACCCTTCAGAAGGTTCTAGATCCTGGAGCAGCAACATTTCAGAAGGTTCTAAATCCAGGAGTAGCAAAACTTCAGAAGGTTGTCAATACTGGAGCAGCAACATTTCAGAAGGTTCTAAATCCTGGAGTAGCAACACTTCAGAAGGCTCTACATCCTGGAGTAGCAACACTTCAGAAGGTTCTCGATCCTGGAGTAGCAACACTTCAGAAGGTTCTAAATCCTGGAGCAGCAACTCTTCAGAAGGTTGTCAATACTAGAGCAACAACATTTCAGAAAAATCTAATTCCTTTAGCAGCATTACTTCAGAAGGTTCAAGATCCTGGACCAGACAGCCTCTACCCCACAATGTTTTTAATACTGTTTCAGAAGGGTTATACGGATACTGTCATGCAATGAGCCAACTGGCAAAGTTAAATTGAGCCATCAGTAACAGCCATGTCATGGGTCTACAGCTGACTCAATGTTTCCTGCCACACTAATCCTATTGTGCTAGACAGCATGGAAACCCCATGGAATTTGGCAGGAAAAATATCCCACCAAAATCCCAAACTGAAGCATAGCAATCCACATAGAGATGCTTTTCCAAGAGGTAGCCACGTCTGCAATTTTTGTTTCTTGAGCTCTTGCTTTGTCTATTTTTGACCGCCGTTGTTTTGGGAGTTTTTTTCAAGCAGTTTCCAGTTTGCTTTTTCTTCACTTTCCGGTTGTTTTCTTTTTCCTCCATTCAACAATTTATAAACCAGTAGTGCAAACATGGAAAAATGCTTAAAAAGACTTGGGCATCTGTTGAACTTTCCTATAGACTTGTCTTGTAAAGTACATAGTGTTTTCCAAGAAAAAGAGACCTGACGGTCACTTCTTTTAGCAGTTTGTCGTTTTTAGTAACCTGAAGAGATTAAAAGACGTTCAAAACCCTAAACATAGATTGTTGAGTGCTTTTTCTGAGTGATTTGGGGTGGACCCACCAAAACAAGACGCTGTGTGCACATACCCCTAAAATGCCATGGAAATCCCTCCATATAATCCGGAATCCTTCCAATGCAAAAATAGAGTGAAAATTCTAAATTGGCTAATTAACTTGCAGAACATTCTGTGCTCAGATTAATGTAACAAAACTGATATAATAGGCTCATAAAAAGCTACAATTCTTTAACATTATCATAATTATCTGAAATAATGATTCTGTGATTTTTTTTTTTTTACCAGAACAATACATTATTATACATTGCATTCTTTTTGATCTCATGTACGCCTCATTTCACTTCCGTTGAGACGTCTTGGGCCTTTTATTTTAGCAAACTTCTAGTTGCTTTAATTAATTCTATGGAGACTTATTGCAAGTGTTTAAACTATTTAGAAAGCCCCCTATGTAAAGATTATCTTTTCTTAGGTAATTTTTCTTGGACTTCCCGCATTTTCAATTATCTAGGGTTTTATACACAGTTATTAAACACATTTATATATAATAAAAAAAAGTTTAAAGAGTAGTTGGGGAATAAGATGTTCTATGAATACTAATCAGAAAATTATTTAAAGTGACATTATCGTCTCTACAAAGACTATTTTATGAATAATTAAAAGTTCTACCATTTTTTTTAACCCATTGCAAACATAGGATTACTGGTACATCCAATTTCATGTTCTCAGGGAGCTAAACCTGCTCCAAACAGGTCAGATGCTGGCTGTGCTGTGCATCCAGCATCTGCCTTTAACAGGAGCTCTTTCACCACTTTTACATTGATGGCCTATCCTTAGGACAGGTCATCAATGTCTGATCGTCCAGGATCCAACTCGCCGCTCCCCCGACAATCAGCCGTTCTCAGTCCCGGTGGTAGCAGCAGACAGTCAAAAATGTTCCGTTCTGGAGCTGCTCTGTCTCCTAATAATGGCCAGGTTCTGCACATCCGCTTCCTATTCTAATCAATAGGAGGCAGATGTACAGTACCCGGCTGCAGTACCGGAGCTAAGCATTTCTGGCTGCCTGCTGCTGCCGCTGCTGCTCGGGCCGAGAACAGCTGATCGGTGGGGGTGCGGGTGTTGGACCCCGGCTGATCAGACATTGATGACCTCTCCTAAGGATACACCATCTATGTAAAAGCTCTGGAACGCTTCAATATTTCTTAGTGATTCTGAGATAGTTTTTTTTCCATGACAAATTGTCCTTCATGTTAGTGGTAAATTTTGGTCTAGGGCTCAGAATAGGAGCGTTATTTGAATTTTGGAACGCAAAATCAGCCTGGAATCGATAGATGCCATATCGGGTTTGGAGAGCCCCGCTGTGCCAACACAGTGGAAGTGTATAGCATGGTCAAACAGGCCACTGTAACTGGCAGACCTGGAGGTTGTCATTTGATGTCAAGTTGCCATGGTATCGATTAGGCCACCGTGATCACAGTCCTGATCAGGTGGGAGAACAAGCGCATTACCTCTCACAGTCCCCTAAATACTGCGATCGGTATTGATCACAGCATTTAGGGGGTAAATAGCCTGGGGCAGTGCAGAAACTAGCCCTGGCTGTGACAGCTGGAGCTTGGCTATCACTTGAGTCAAGCTCCCAGCGGTGATTGTGTTGGCACAGCTCCTGTGAAGGCATGATCACCACAATGTACCGGTAAGTCCATTTTCAGAAAGCACCCATAATATATGACATACAGGTAATGTCATATATCGAGAAGGGGTTAAAGGCCACAATCACTGATTGATGATGGGGCGTCTATGTTGCCATGCTGAATGACCTCAAGACTATGGTAAGCATAAAAAGGGTTTGGTACCATGTTAGCTGGTCAGAAAAAAACTGATTGCGCTCAGTGAATAAAACAAAATAATCTGGTAATTATGATACCTAAAGGCTGTGAGCCCCTTAAAGGTATCAGAACTACACTATTTATTTTACCCGCTGAGAGAAATTAATCTTTTGGTAAGAAATGGAACAGCTCCATTGACATGAAAAACTAAAGCTATGAGAGTCTTGGAAAATGGTAAAAAAATAAAATAAAAAAATTAGTTTAAGTTTTTGATATTTTTTATCACTTGATTAAAACAAAAACAACAAAAAAAAATAAAGACAAACTATACAAGTTTGGTGTCGCCATAATCTTACTGACGAAGAATCGCAATGCAGATCATTATGTAAAAACAATACCTAACAATGACGGAAGTACAATCTCTTTTTCACCATTTCATTGCACTTGGATCTTCCACCCCCCACCGTTTTAGGACATTACATATTTGGTAAAATGAATGGGATTATTCAAAACTACAACTTATCCTGCAAAACATAAGCCCTATGTAGATAAAAATAAACCAATAAAAACGTAATGTTTTCACACTGGTAAACGGGGATTTTTTTTTTACACTAACTTCCTGTTTCAGAAAATCCATATATAAATTGTTAACAAAGAAGAAACCCGTGACCCTATCTTTTGTATGAAGCATTTATTGAGAATGTTCAAAGGTCATTGAGCAGCCGCGTCATCACCGGTGAATGATCCTGTATTATGAGCTCCAAATAAAAGTGTTATTATAACTCTGCCTATGAAGATAACGAGCCTGCCGAAAAAGCTTCTTGAATTGACAAGTAGTATGTATGGGGGCTGTAAAAACTGCAAGATACAGTATTTTTTTTTTTTTAGAAAGATTGTAAAATGGCGAAAAAAAGATCTCAAAATAAATGTAACAACATGGAACAACAATGATTTGTTCAAGAGTTTGTGCTTCAGTAATACCTACACCAATAGAGAAGCGTTGATGTGATTGCTAGTGTCATATAATTCAATATCTATGTATAATACAAGTGAGATTTAAAGGGAATCGGTCAGCCTTTTGAGGTTTTTTTTTTTTTTTTGTAAATTCTTTATTTAAAATGTTTCTTAATATTACAGAAATGAAATAGCAACAACAAATAAGCATAAACATGTATTTTTCAGATGAAAGGAAAGATAAAAGGAAAGGAAAGAGGGAGAGATGGGGATGTGAGGTTGGTATAAAGTTATTAATATGGGCATACAGGTGGCATAACTGTGAAATTAGCCATAACTGTATGTCTCTTGGATGATGGGCAGTTTTATAAAAATCCTCTTTTACAGTTAGGTCCAGAAATATTTGGACAGTGACACAAGTTTTGTTATTTTAGCTGTTTACAAAAACATGTTCAGAAATACAATTATATATATAATATGGGCTGAAAGTGCACACTCCCAGCTGCAATATGAGAGTTTTCACATCCAAATCGGAGAAAGGGTTTAGGAATCATAGCTCTGTAATGCATAGCCTCCTCTTTTTCAAGGGATCAAAAGTAATTGGACAAGGGACTCTAAGGGCTGCAATTAACTCTGAAGGTGTCTCCCTCGTTAACCTGTAATCAATGAAGTAGTTAAAAGGTCTGGGGTTGATTACAGGTGTGTGGTTTTGCATTTGGAAGCTGTTGCTGTGACATGCGGTCTAAGGAACTCTCAATTGAGGGGAAGCAGAACATCCTGAGGCTGAAAAAAAAGAAAAAATCCATCAGAGAGATAGCAGACATGCTTGGAGTAGCAAAATCAACAGTCGGGTACATTCTGAGAAAAAAGGAATTGACTGGTGAGCTTGGGAACTCAAAAAGGCCTGGGCGTCCACGGATGACAACAGTGGTGGATGATCGCCGCATACTTTCTTTGGTGAAGAAGAACCCGTTCACAACATCAACTGAAGTCCAGAACACTCTCAGTGAAGTAGGTGTATCTGTCTCTAAGTCAACTGTAAAGAGAAGACTCCTTGAAATTAAATACAAAGGGTTCACATCTAGATGCAAACCATTCATCAATTCCAAAAATAGACAGGCCAGAGTTACATTTTCTGAAAAACACCTCATGAAGCCAGCTCAGTTCTGGAAAAGTATTCTATGGACAGATGAGACAAAGATCAACCTGTACCAGAATGATGGGAAGAAAAAAGTTTGTAGAAGAAAGGGAACGGCACATGATCCAAGGCACACCACATCCTCTGTAAAACATGGTGGAGGCAACATGATGGCATGGGCATGCATGGCTTTCAATGGCACTGGGTCACTTGTGTTTATTGATGACATAACAGCAGACAAGAGTAGCCGGATAAATTCTGAAGTGTACTGGGATATACTTTCAGCCCAGATTCAGCCAAATGCCGCAAAGTTGATCGGACGGCGCTTCATAGTACAGATGGACAATGACCCCAAGCATACAGCCAAAGCTACCCAGGAGTTCATGAGTGCAAAAAAGTGGAACATTCTGCAATGGCCAAGTCAATCACCAGATCTTAACCCAATTGAGCATGCATTTCACTTGCTCAAATCCAGACTTAAGACGGAAAGACCCACAAACAAGCAAGACCTGAAGGCTGCAGCTGTAAAGGCCTGGCAAAGCATTAAGAAGGAGCAAACCCAGCGTTTGGTGATGTCCATGGGTTCCAGACTTAGGGCAGTGATTGCCTCCAAAGGATTCGCAACAAAATATTGAAAATAAAAATATTTTGTTTGGGTTTGGTTTATTTGTCCAATTACTTTTGACCTCCTAAAATGTGGAGTGTTTGTAAAGAAATGTGTACAATTCCTACAATTTCTATCAGATATTTTTGTTCAAACCTTCAAATTAAACGTTACAATCTGCACTTGAATTCTGTTGTAGAGGTTTCATTTCAAATCCAATGTGGTGGCATGCAGAGCCCAACTCGCGAAAATTGTGTCACTGTCCAAATATTTCTGGACCTAACTGTATATCTTCTATCTTCCAGGCTATGGGCGTGTGCTGCCAGGAAGATAAGCCTACCTCTGGTCTTCACTATACAGGATTCATCCTCCCGTTTTCTTCCCTGGTGTCTCTGTGAAGTCAGGGAAATCTTGCTCCTGTACTTTATGCCGGACATCTTTACTCTGCACTGTTCCGCCCTTCTGTGTGCCCAGTCTCCAATTTTGCTGTGCGCAGGCACAAGGGAGTCACTGTTGCTTCATGGGGCAGGGGAGGCAGAATGCGCAGGCGCAGGATTTCCAGTTGTGTTCCTGATGTCACAGGGAGACTGAAGAGAAGGAGAGGAAGAATCCTGTATAATGAACACTGTTGCGGGCTTATCTTCTGGGCAGGGTACACCCCATAGCCTGGAAGATTGAAAATATAAAACAGGATTTTTCCAAAACGGTCCATCATCCAAAAAGGATACAGACAGGGCTACTTTCACCTCTATGCCACCTGTATGTCCATATTACTAATAAAAAAAAAATAAAATAAAAAAACGCAAAAGGGTGACAGGTTCCCTTTAAGGCGGTACCGTACAATTACAAATTACTTTATTAAGAATAATGCTATTTAATTAGGACACGTGCACCATAAAGTGACTAAACTTATTAGTTCAAAGTATGAAGAAAGCAACTAAAAATATATATTAAAAAATCTACATAATCTCTTTACTTCCATTAAAATGTCAATCCAATGTGCGATCCACAAAGGACCAGCAGACGCCATGTGCAGATCTACATGGGATTTCAGATGTGATTTATGTTCTGTGTTTAGCACAGCGACCATGATAGTTTTGATGCATTGCTGGGTGCCTGTGCGGAGACAAATTCTCCCTAGTCAATAGGGTACGCGCTAGTTTAAGAGACAGTCGTGCATTTAGGTCTTCAAATTAACTCTTTACCTTAGTGAATTAAAATATGTTATGCACATTATGCCTAATATAAGTGTTAGTCAACATCATACAGCAAGTATATAATAATATGAAATAAATAAAATAAAATAAAATAATAAAGCAGCGTGAACAAAAAGTCCAGGTATAGGCGCAATCGCCCAACCTATGGTACATAAAAAGGGAAGAAAAATGTACGGCGCTTCCTTCCAGATTTCAGCCATGAAATCTGCGGCATGTCGATACTTTCAGTGTTTTTGAGCTTTTTCACCCTTTCAAATGACTGGGAAAAAGACACAAGCAAAGTCACATCAAACCCATGTGTAAAAAGCATAAAAAACATAAAAAAAGCCTGAAAAATCTGCACATACGCACAGATAGATTTCAGTATCTAATAACAGTAGTGCAAAACACCAAAATAATAGAAATACTATACATAAAAACTAACAACACATTCTCACGAACTATATATACAGTATTCAAATAGGAATCCTAGGGGTTGTTTTCTGTAAATGGCCTTATTTATACACACACATATATATATATATATATATATATACATACATACATACATGTATATACATACATACATATACATATATATATGCACATATATACATATATATATATACACACACACACACATATATACATATACACACATATATATATACATATATATATACACATATATCTATATATATACACACATATTATAATATATATATATATATATATATATATATACATATATATATATATATCTACACACATATTATATTATATTATAATATATATATATATATATATATATATATATATATATATATATATATATATATATCCTGTGCTGAGGGCTTGGTTTCTTGGAGGAGTTATGTCTTTAGGAGCGCCTTTGTAGGCTAATCCTGGCTTTTTATTAAGAGTGTTTAGCATGGATATTCATGTCATCATAAAGAAGGATTATCAATAGGGACATGAATGAGCGACGCTCTCCTAGAAATTGGATGCATTTCACTGTTGATCTATTATATATACTGTATATACACACGCACGGCCTATATTGTTGGTAACCCTGGTTTAATGAAAGAAAAACCCACAATGGTCACAGAAACTTGAAGCTGAAAAAAATAATAATTAATAAAAAAAGCTATGAAAATGAACAAATGAAAGACAGACATTGTTTTTCAACCATGCCCCCACAGAATTTTAAAAAAAAATAAAACTCATGAAACAGGTCTGGACAGAAATGATGGTACCTCTGAAAATAATGTGACAAAAGGGACATGTTAAATGAAGGTGTGTCCACTAATTAGCATCACAGGTGTCTACAATCTTGTAATCAGTCAGTGGACCTGTATATGGGGCTACAGATAATCATTGTGCTGTTTGGTGATGTGGTGTGTACCACAGTCAACATGGACCAGAGGAAGCGAAGGAAAGAGTTGTATCAGGAGATTAGAAAGAAAATTTATAGACAAGCATGGTAAAGGTAAAGGTTATAAGAACATCTCCAAGCAGATTGATGTCCCTGTGACTACAGTTGCACATATTATTCAGAAATTTAAGATCCATGGGACTGTAGCCAACCTCCTTGGACGTGGCCGCAGAGGGAAAATTGATGACAAATCAAAGAGACAGATAATACGATAATACGAATGGTAACAATAGAGCCCAGAGAAACTTCTAAAGAGATTAAAGGTGAACTTCAAGCTCAAGGAACATCAGTGTCAGATTGCACCATCCATCATTGTTTGAGCCAAAGTGGACTTCACGGGAGATGACCAAGGTGGACACCATTGTCGAAAAAAAAAAAAAAAAAGCCAGACTGGAATTCGCCAAACTACATGTTGACAAAAATTGAACTTTTTGGCGAGGTACATTAGTTGACAGATGGAAACATGAAGCATCTTAAGAAAAGAACACGGTCCCTACTGTGAAACATGGAGGAGGCTTTGTTATGTTCTAGGGCTGTTTTGTTGAATCTGGCACAGGGTGTCTTGAATCTGTGCAGGGTACAATGAAATCTCAAGACTATCAAGGGATTCTAGAGAGAAATGTGCTGCCCAGTGTCAGAAAGCATAGTCTCAGTCGCAGGTCATGGGTCTTGCAACAGGATAATGACACAAAACACACAGCTAAAAGCAAACCCAAGAATTGCTAAGAGGAAAATATTGGACTATTCTGAAGTAGCTTCTATGAGCCCTGACCTAAATCCTATTGAGCATCTTTAGAAACAGATGATATATGCAGTCTGGAAAACGCAAGCTTCAAACATGAGACAACTGGAGCAGTTTGCTTTTGAAGAGCGGCCAAAATACCTGTTGAGAGGTGCAGAAGTCTCACTGATAGTTACAGGAATCATTTCATTGCAGTGATTGCCTCAAAAGGCTGCGCAACTAAATATTAAGTTAAGGTACCATCATTTCTGTCCAGGCTTATTTCTTGAGTTTTATTTTTTTTAAAAAATTCTTTGCAAGCATGGTTGAAAAGGAATAGCTGACTTTCATTTGTTCATTTTCATAGTGTTACGTCACCGCCGGAGTCTGCTCCAGCGACTTCTGCTCCGATCGCCAGGCGACGCCGTGTTCCTGCCGTGGATGGTGCTGGTGATGGGAGAGAAGTCTATGCCAGCGGCACCAGTGGGCACAGGCTCCGATCATCCACTGGGCTGGGTTAGCTTGGGATTAGCAGTACCGCTGGCTGACTGTGGGTGGCATGTGTCTTCCAGCTGAAGTTGCCAGCATTCAGCTACAGCCAATGGGAAGACACCACACCCTTCTTATTTCCCCTCCTGTCACATGATTACTGCCAGATATAGTTCTGATTTTCCTGGCTCCGGTTACGTCCTATTCTGTTGGTGATTCCTGTGTTGACTTCTGCGTGTTTTTGACTACCCTTCTGCCTACTGTTTTTGTACCTTGCTGCCTGACCCGGATCTGACCTCTGCTACGTTTGCTGACTAAGTCACTGCCTGCAGATTCTGTCCCTGTTCCGCAATTCCTGGTTTGACCCTGCCTGACTACTACTCTCATTGGACTGCAGCCTTCCACAGGTAGTGATCTCCAGGGTCCTGTGTAATTCCAAATCCCTGTATAGGGGTTAAAGGGTTTCAGGGTTCTGGGGGTCTTACTTGGTGAGTGGCTTCCCTCTAGCCTCCCCTTTACAGCCCCATCTGAGTCTGTGGATCCAGGCAGGCGTTACACATAGATTTTTTATTTTATTATTACTTTTGTCAGATTCAAGTTATTTCTGTGACCATTGTGGGTTTTTCTTTAATTAAATGAGGGGTATCAACAGTTTTCACCACGTGGTATATATATGTACTTTATTTAATTTTTTCATTTTAAGAAGAGTTTTCATCCATTATTTTTTGGGGAAATTAATTGGGTTTTTTTGTTGGTTTTTTTTAAACTATTTTCTTCCTACATTTAAAAAAACGGACTAAAATATTCATAATTACTAAAAGGAAAAAAAACAACAACTTTTCCAGGTGATATGGGACAATCAAAGCTTAGATCTATAGCTTCTTTCATTTCAAAGTTAGTCTAATGTTAGGGTAATTTAGAAGGTTATTTAACTTCTCCTAAAAGACAGAACTTATTCTCTAAATATAAAAGGTCTCTTGTTTTCCTTGGACAAAAAC
Source organism: Anomaloglossus baeobatrachus (assembly GCF_048569485.1). Lineage (NCBI taxonomy): Eukaryota > Metazoa > Chordata > Amphibia > Anura > Aromobatidae > Anomaloglossus > Anomaloglossus baeobatrachus. Next base: position 79,779,950 of record NC_134356.1, read on the forward strand.
TCCTTATTCCAGGCTTCACTGCTCAGGGACCTTATGTATCTGTATCACAACCTCCCCGGCTGAGCCTCAGATAGGATACGTTCACCTTTGACCAAGAATTTGCAGTTTACATAAAGGTATAAAAAAGAAAGCTAAGCAACTTGGTAAATATATTATCTTATCTTGGAGTTAACCTTTACTTTTGCATAGAGCGTTTCTAAGTATACTGTACTGTATATGGCGGAATGCTTAAAGGGAATCTGTCAGCAGGTTTTTGCTATGTAAGCTGCAGTCAGGATGCTGCAAGGGTTAACACAAGAGATTCAGGGATGTCTGTCTTGTCACAGTCCAATCTTTTGTTTATGTTCTATGTTTCTTTATGCAGCAGGACCCTTATCATTGCAGAACCACAAAGTCATGTGCATAGCAGTCTGACATGCCCTCTCCTCTGATTGACACATCACTGTCAATCTGTATAGAGATTTTACATTGGCATGCACAATCTACAAACATGTACGACATGCGCTAAAGACTAGCCAGCAATAATCTACAGCTACTCCACACTCTCGAAGGGTATAACAAGAACCTTAGTAATATTAGTGATACACCCCCTGATGAAGTTGACGAAACGCATGTCGGAGGCAGGCACACAGACCGTTGAGCACTGACTACAGGTATTTTATTTTCATGTATGTCCAGTTTGATACACTTATTTGCTAGATACTCAGCTGTAAATCTCAATAGAGAGCCTGGTGTGGGTGGGGGCAGCTCTCTGGGTTAGCTACATGACTAAAGCTAAAAATTCTGATTGTGTCAGAATGGCTACAACCAGTAATCTAAGTGATACATCGTTGGATTCAGGATCTCTTTAATTATATCATGCTACTCACAGATGAGGTAGCAAAAACCTGCTGACAAATTCCCTTTAAAAGAGAATTTATAGAGGCAACATACTTAAAATGCTCTATTGCTCCTTATGGAGAACAAAGTGGAGTGCCCCACTCAGAACCCATCTCTTTTAACCATTATCTAGCATTGTTAATAAAGAACTGATCTTGTTGTAGGAGACTCATTTTGTACATGGTATTTAATTGTAATAACAGCCCATAGTTGGGATATACAAAGTCGACAGTAGTAAAAAAGAACGGATCACTTTGAGCAACCCTGGTCCAGGTCAGTGATTCTGGCCGTGGACAGGAACTGCATGAATTTTCTGAGCTTCTGGGTTCGGTAACCAAGCCTGGGATTAGGTACGGAAATGCTTGCAGCTCAGATCCACGGCCAAATACACCTACCTGGACCATGAACCAGGTTGCACAGAGCAATCTACTCCTCTCTAGATAGTAGTCTCAAAAGAATGGTATAACTTCCAAAGAAGCTTTGGCTGAAATGGTTAAAATCGTCCACTCATTATTATGATACCCACTACACATTGGGATAGGATCTTGGCAATGGGAATATCCCTTTAACTGCCCTTCACAATTTGCAAGTCAAAAAATAGAAATAATCAGTTTTATTTGCAAGATTTCTTTAAAGGCCCCTTTCACACATCAGTGATTCTGGTACATATTGTATGTTGCTGTTTTTACAAGTACTGGAATCACGGACATACGCAGTCCCATTAAAATCTTTGCGTCTGCGCACACATCAGTGATTTCTCAGGGACCGTGTTTCCGTGTGGCACACATCCGTGTCTGTGTGTTCCGCATGGAGACAAGTCTATTTTTCTCTTGCATCACTGATGTCACATGGACCACACAGTGGTATAATCCGTGTGACACGTACCAGAGAAAACACATATCTTTGAAATAAAATTTTAGACTCACTTGTCTCCAGCAATGCTGTGTCCGGCCGCTGCTGTCTCCTGCTTCCAGGCCGGCTAATTATGCTCATGAATATTCACTACACCGCGACCCGAAAGTAACAGCAGAGGGGAGACGGCAGCGGCCGGAGACAAGAGAGCCAGAGACATCAGCACCACGGAGAGCAGTGCTGGGGACAGGTGAGTATAGGAGCGCCCGATCTCTGTGTGCTATCATGGATAGCAAAGAGGACCATAAAGGTGAAAAAAACCCAATTAAAATAAAACTTTTAATATTATCATTAAAAGGTCATCTGACCAACTACACACAATATACAATAATAGTAGGGTACAGCAGGTATAATGTCACACACCAGGAGGGAGAAAAACAACACACTGGCCATAAGTAGGCCCTAGTAACCTCTCCCTACCTAGCAATGGAGGATATGATGCCCTAGGGTTGTGGCGCCCCCATTCACTGACAGGAAGCCCTAAATAGCCCTGTCAGATCCTACATAAAACATACACCAAAACATACAAATTGACAATAGCTCCCATCGCAAATGCAACAGTAGGAGCACAGCTGGTAACTTATCTGATGATTATGTTCAGAGAAACCGTCCCATGATATTCAGAGACACAGTCCTGATGCGTTTCCTCCCATGGATACTAGCGATTCATCAGGGGACACAGACCAGAGGGTAGACAGCAGATGCATACATCTCCCTGGGGTGCCAAACGGATGGTGCAAGAGGGTGATACCTGACGTGACTGTGTTTCTGAACATCATCATCAGATAAGTTACCATCTGTGCTCCTACTGTTGCATTTGCGATGGAAGCTATTGTCAATTTGTAAGTTTTGGTGTATGTTTTATGTAAGGTCTGACAGGGCTATTTAGGGCTTCTTGTCGGTTAATGGGGGGCGCCACAACCGTTAGGCATCATACCCTCCATTGCTAGGTAGGGAGAGGTTACTAGGGCCTAATTAGGGCCAGTGTGCTGTTTTTCTCCCTCCTGGCGTGTGACATTATACCTGCTGTACCCTACTACTATTGTTTTTTGTGTGTAGTTGGTCAGATGACCTTTTAATGAAAATATTAAAAGTTATATTTTAATTGTTTTTTTTCACCTTTATGATCCTCTTTGTTGTATACCCTTTAATATCGGCTGCGGCCTGGTTTTGTGCTATCATGGATAGCACATGGAGAACACGTGTGTCAAAATCATGGCACACGGAGGGCCAAATGCATCGTGTGTTTTTGACTGATGTGTGAAAGAGGCCTAAAGGCCGCTTTACACACTGCGATATCTGTACCGATATCGCCAGCGTGCGTACCCGCCTTCATCGGTTGTGCGACACGGGCCAATCGCTGCCCGTGTCGCACAACATCGCCCGGACCCATCACACGGACTTACCTTCCCTGCGACGTCGCTGTGACCGGCGAACCGCCTCCTTTCTAAGGGGGCGGTTCGTTCAGTGTCACAGCGACGTCACAGCAGCGCCACTGAACCGCCGCCCAATAAAAGCGGAGGGGCGGAGATGAGCGGGACGTAACATCCCACCCACCTCCTTTCTTGCGCATTGTGGCTGGGTTGCAGGTAAGGTGAGGTTCCTCGTTCCTGCGGTGTCACACGGAGCGATGTGTTCTGCCGCAGGAACGAGGAACAACTTCGTTACTGCTGCAGTAATGATATTTGAGAATGGACCCCCATGTCACCGATGAGCGATTTTGCACGTTTTTGCGACGATGCAAAATCGCTCATAGGTGTCACACGCAACGACGTCGCTAAAGCGACCGGGTGTGCGTCACAAATTCCGTGACCCCAACGAGATCACTTGAGCGATGTCGTAGCGAGTAAAGCCCGCTTAAGGCAGTTTCAAGAGACAGATATAATTAATATCCTACCGAATTAGAACCGAGTTCACTGTTTTAGGTTTAGCATTCCTCTAAACGATCAGATCCTCTAATTAGCAAAATTAGCAAATTGTTTTGGAAATATAGCTTCAACATAAAAGAGAAATAGAAAAACAACACAATGGGCATTTATGGGAAAAATATTTTCTACAACTAATTTATAAATATACAGTAGACCTGTAATGTACAGCAGTAAAAAAGCACGAAAAGTCATACAACAAGCTGTTCCCATACGCAGCAGATAATAGTCTATTTTCACAGCATATACAATACTACATAAAGCAGGCCTAATAACACATAGGGAGCTCGGGTAAGCATACATCAGCCTTAATTTCACATCATGGCAATAGCATTAGCAGTAATTCCCACCAGTCATGTTATACGGGGAGTAAAATCTGCGGAGAGATTCTTGAGAAATGGTTTGTTCTCTGCGGAGTATAATAATACCCAACCTGCTCCGTGTAACACAAACACTTACAGCTTGAGACGTGAGAAAATACAGGTTCTTATCAAATTTCCTATTTATTTTTCCTGATGATTTTCTCGGTAAATGGCCTCGTTTTTCGGCATTTATCAGCATTATATATTTAAGTGCAGCTGGTAAAAACTAATGATTTTATTTGCAGATTTGTACGCAGACCTTGAGGGCTTATATGTATAATTATATATTAATGAAGCTGTAAATCAACACTGATAAACATTAGTAAACAACGTTTCAATGATTTATACGTGGTCTTATTTTAATTATGATTAAAGGGGTTGTCGGGGTTAATTAAGATGGCTAATCTGTTTCAGAACTGAGACTGTAGGAGCTTAGCAAGGATGTCGAAACCACAATTTATGGACTTATATGTGTGGGATTTATTTTTTTTACTTTTTTCTTATGGGTCTATAAATATTTTATGTATAAGAGCCATAAATACAGCTAATCTATAGACTCATCCGAGCCAAAGTGTTAAAAGGTCACGGACCCTTAGTATGCAATGGGGTACTGTATATGCACACGCTGCAGATTTGGTGCAAGAATTTTCTGTATGAAGTCTGCTTCTTCTGGCAGAAAAACGCACCAAAAAAACCCAGTTCAAAACATTAACCATGACCTACAAAGCCATGCACAACCTGTCTCCGCCTTACATCTGTGACCTAGTCTCCCGATACCTACCTGCACGCAACCTCAGATCCTCACAAGATCTCCTTCTCTGCTCCTCTCTTATCTCCTCTTCCACAATCGCATACAAGATTTCTCCCGTGCCTCCCCCATACACTGGAACTCTCTACCTCAGCACATCAGACTCTCCCCTACCGTGGAAAGCTTCAAGAGGAACCTCAAGACCCACCTCTTCCAACAAGCCTACAACCTACAATAGCCCTCAGTCTAGTACACCACTGCGCAACCAGCTCTGTCCTCACCTATTGTACCATCACCCATTCCCTGTAGACTGTGAGCCCTCGCGGGCAGGGTCCTCTCTCCTCCTATACCAGTCTGTTTTGTACTCTTAATGATTGTTGTACGTATACCCTCTTTCACTTGTAAAGCACCATGGAATAAACTGTGCTATAATAATAAATAATAATAATAGTAATAATAATAATGTGCTTTGGTGCGTTTTTTGGTGCATTTTTTTTATTAAGTCAATGACTGGAAGGGTTAAAAAACACAGGAAAAAAACACCCCAACAATTAACATGCTGCATATTTTTTCTGCACCAAAATCTGCAAGGAAAAAAAAGCAAGCACTTTTGAAATCTCACACTTTGCTGGCTTTAGGATAGGCATGCAGATTTTGGTGCAGATTTCTCAGAAAAATGCATCAAAATCTGCATAAAAAAATTTGTGGACATAGCCTTATGATGAACCCCACGATTTGGGTAAAAAAAAAAAAATTAATGCATTTTTACTTTCAATGCCTTGGAATGGTTAATGGGCTTTCCAGGAAAATAAAAAGGGATTATCCAGGACTTATTATTTATTTGGGACAAAGAACTTAGAGATAGGTAGTTGCTAACCACATGCATTTTCTGCCCTGCGATGATCTTGTGCTGGCGATCGTGCTTCTTACAGTGACATAACATTGACAGAGCCACTACTTCTCTTCTGCTCTGCTTTGTTGATGGGACGTCTCTGTTGCTGTCATACTGATTGACCGCTGGCTCCCTGCTGCCTAACTGCAGGAAAATGGCTTTCAATCAGCATGACATCGGTAGTGACGCCCCGTCCCGTTGACAGAACAGAGCGGAAGAGAAAGAACTGCTCTGTTGACATGAGATCAATTTAAGAGAAACAACGCATGAGCTGGAAGAGGTGGTCGCAGGGCAAAACAGGCAAGTACTTGGAAACTACCTGCTGGTAAGTTTTTAGCCACCTAGAAGAAGAAAAGAAGTGCGAGGAAACCTTTAGAACATTACCTATCCTTAGGGTACATAATCAATATCGTATTTTGTGTATATTCAACTCCCACAGCCACACCGTCAGCCAATGAAAGATGCAGCGGCAAGTGACACAGCCACAGCCCTACAACCACGAAGGACAGACAAATGTAGATCACTACTGTATAGTGGCTCACATCAAGGCGAGTGACTTCTAGATTATCTCCGCTACAAAAACGAAGTTTAGAGAAATAGGGCAGAAAACTCCACACATCGGAGCTAAATTACAGAGAAATCAAGTTGATAATGTGTAGATGCCTTAGTGGCACTACAGTAATTCAGAGATTCATTCATATGACATGTTCACCCAACAATGAAGCTTCCAGGATAACAATACTCTAGATCTACCGGGAAGAAAATGAATGAGCAATTACCAACTATTAAAATTGATGATGATTTGCCTGGGTCATATCCTATTCCACTTACAAACGTGTATATTAATAGCAAGCTCTCTGTGTAATTGCAAAGTGTCTGTAAGGATAATATTGTTCAGGGTGCTTATTACGTTTGCACATACTTCTCCACATAAGATCATACAGCTACGAGTCACCAGATGTCGTGGAATTATAACTGTCAGCACGTTATGCCACACAACAATTTGGCAAACCAGATACCATATATACTACACGTGGTGAACAAAATATATATATACGATCTAGTCATGAGAATGTTATTCACTAGATATGGTCAGCAGAATATTATATACTAGATGTGGTCATCAGCGGAATATTATATACTAGATGTGGTCATCAGCGGAATATTATATACTAGATGTGGTCATCAGCGGAATATTATATACTAGATGTGGCCATCAGCGGAATATTATATACTAGATGTGGTCATCAGCGGAATATTATATACTAGATGTGGCCATCAGCGGAATATTATATACTAGATGTGATCATCAGTGGAATATTATATACTAGATGTGGCCATCAGCGGAATATTATATACTAGATGTGGTCATCAGCGGAATATTATATACTAGATGTGGCCATCAGCGGAATATTATATACTAGATGTGATCATCAGCAGAATATTATATACTAGATGTGGTCATCAGCGGAATATTATATACTAGATGTGATCATCAGTGGAATATTATATACTAGATGTGGCCATCAGCGGAATATTATATACTAGATGTGGTCATCAGCGGAATATTATATACTAGATGTGGCCATCAGCGGAATATTATATACTAGATGTGGTCATCAGCGGAATATTATATACTAGATGTGGTCATCAGCGAAATATTATATACTAAATGTGGTCATCAGCGGAATATTATATACTAGATGTGATCATCAGTGGAATATTATATACTAGATGTGGCCATCAGCAGAATATTATATACTAGATGTGGTCATCAGCGGAATATTATATACTAGATGTGATCATCAGTGGAATATTATATACTAGATGTGGCCATCAGCGGAATATTATATACTAGATATGGTCATCAGTGGAATATTATATACTAGATGTGGTCATCAGCAGAATATTATATACTAGATGTGGTCATCAGCGGAATATTATATACTAGATGTGATCATCAGTGGAATATTATATACTAGATGTGGCCATCAGCGGAATATTATATACTAGATGTGGTCATCAGCGGAATATTATATACTAGATGTGGCCATCAGCGGAATATTATATACTAGATGTGGTCATCAGCGGAATATTATATACTAGATGTGGTCATCAGCGAAATATTATATACTAAATGTGGTCATCAGCGGAATATTATATACTAGATGTGATCATCAGTGGAATATTATATACTAGATGTGGCCATCAGCAGAATATTATATACTAGATGTGGTCATCAGCGGAATATTATATACTAGATGTGATCATCAGTGGAATATTATATACTAGATGTGGCCATCAGCGGAATATTATATACTAGATGTGGTCATCAGCGGAATATTATATACTAGATGTGGCCATCAGCGGAATATTATATACTAGATGTGGTCATCAGCGGAATATTATATACTAGATGTGGTCATCAGCGAAATATTATATACTAAATGTGGTCATCAGCGGAATATTATATACTAGATGTGATCATCAGTGGAATATTATATACTAGATGTGGCCATCAGCGGAATATTATATACTAGATGTGGTCATCAGCGGAATATTATATACTAGATGTGGCCATCAGCGGAATATTATATACTAGATGTGGTCATCAGCGGAATATTATATACTAGATGTGGTCAGCAGCATATTATATACTAGATGTGATCATCAGTGGAATATTATATACTAAATGTGGCCATCAGCAGAATATTATATACTAGATGTGGCCATCAGCGGAATATTATATACTAGATGTGGTCATCAGCGGAATATTATATACTAGATGTGGTCAGCAGCATATTATATACTAGATGTGATCATCAGTGGAATATTATATACTAGATGTGGTCATCAGCAGAATATTATATACTAGATATGGCCATCAGCGGAATATTATATACTAGATGTGGTCAGCAGAATATTATATACTAGATGTGGTCAGCAGCATATTATATACTAGATGTGATCATCAGTGGAATATTATATACTAGATGTGATCATCAGCGGAATATTATATACTAGATGTGGCCATCAGCAGAATATTATATACTAGATGTGGCCATCAGCGGAATATTATATACTAGATGTGGTCAGCAGAATATTATATACTAGATGTGGTCAGCAGCATATTATATACTAGATGTGATCATCAGTGGAATATTATATACTAGATGTGGTCATCAGCGGAATATTATATACTAGATGTGGCCATCAGCAGAATATTATATACTAGATGTGGCCATCAGCGGAATATTATATACTAGATGTGGTCAGCAGAATATTATATACTAGATGTGGTCAGCAGCATATTATATACTAGATGTGATCATCAGTGGAATATTATATACTAGATGTGGCCATCAGCGGAATATTATATACTAGATGTGATCATCAGTGGAATATTATATACTAAATGTGGCCATCAGCAGAATATTATATACTAGATGTGGTCATCAGCGGAATATTATATACTAGATGTGATCATCAGCGGAATATTATATACTAGATGTGGCCATCAGTGGAATATTATATACTAGATGTGGCCATCAGCAGAATATTATATACTAAATGTGGCCATCAGCGGAATATTATATACTACATGTGGTCAGCAGCGGAATATTATATACTAAATGTGGCCATCAGCGGAATATTATATACTAGATGTGGCCATCAGTGGAATATTATATACTAGATGTGGCCATCAGCAGAATATTATATACTAAATGTGGCCATCAGCGGAATATTATATACTAGATGTGATCATCAGTGGAATATTATATACTAAATGTGGCCATCAGCGGAATATTATATACTAGATGTGGCCATCAGTGGAATATTATATACTAGATGTGGCCATCAGCGGAATATTATATACTAGATGTGGTCAGCAGCATATTATATACTAGATGTGGCCATCAGCGGAATATTATATACTAAATGTGGCCATCAGCAGAATATTATATACTAGATGTGGCCATCAGCGGAATATTATATACTAGATGTGGTCAGCAGAATATTATATACTAGATGTGGTCATCAGCGGAATATTATATACTAGATGTGGTCATCAGCGGAATATTATATACTAGATATGGTCATCAGTGGAATATTATATACTAGATGTGGCCATCAGTGGAATATTATATACTAGAAGTGGCCATCAGCGGAATATTATATACTAGATGTGGTCAGCAGAATATTATATACTAGATGTGATCATCAGTGGAATATTATATACTAGATGTGGCCATCAGCGGAATATTATATACTAGATGTGACCATCAGCGGAATATTATATACTAGATGTGGTCAGCAGAATATTATATACTAGATGTGATCATCAGTGGAATATTATATACTAGATGTGGCCATCAGCGGAATATTATATACTAGATGTGGTCAGCAGCATATTATATACTAGATGTGGTCATCAGTGGAATATTATATACTAAATGTGGCCATCAGCGGAATATTATATACTAGATGTGGCCATCAGCGGAATATTATATACTAGATGTGGTCAGCAGCATATTATATACTAGATGTGATCATCAGTGGAATATTATATACTAAATGTGGTCATCAGCAGAATATTATATACTAGATGTGGCCATCAGCGGAATATTATATACTAGATGTGGTCATCAGCAGAATATTATATACTAGATGTGGCCATCAGCTGAATATTATATACTAGATGTGGTCAGCAGAATATTATATACTAGATGTGGTCATCAGCGGAATATTATATACTAGATGTGGTCATCAGCGGAATATTATATACTAGATATGGTCATCAGTGGAATATTATATACTAGATGTGGCCATCAGTGGAATATTATATACTAGATGTGGTCAGCAGAATATTATATACTAGATGTGATCATCAGTGGAATATTATATACTAGATGTGGCCATCAGCGGAATATTATATACTAGATGTGGTCAGCAGAATATTATATACTAGATGTGATCATCAGTGGAATATTATATACTAGATGTGGCCATCAGCGGAATATTATATACTAGATGTGGTCAGCAGAATATTATATACTAGATGTGATCATCAGTGGAATATTATATACTAAATGTGGCCATCAGCAGAATATTATATACTAGATGTGGCCATCAGCGGAATATTATATACTAGATGTGGTCAGCAGAATATTATATACTAGATGTGGTCATCAGTGGAATATTATATACTAGATGTGGCCATCAGGGGAATATTATATACTAGATGTGGCCATCAGCGGAATATTATATACTAGATGTGGTCATCAGCGGAATATTATATACTAGATGTGATCATCAGCGGAATATTATATACTAGATGTGGCCATCAGCGGAATATTATATACTAGATGTGGCCATCAGCGGAATATTATATACTAGATGTGGTCATCAGTGGAATATTATATACTAGATGTGGCCATCAGTGGAATATTATATACTAGATGTGGCCATCAGTGGAATATTATATACTAGATGTGGCCATCAGTGGAATATTATATACTAGATGTGGTCATCAGCGGAATATTATATACTAGATGTGGTCATCAGTGGAATATTATATACTAGATGTGGCCATCAGTGGAATATTATATACTAGATGTGGCCATCAGCGGAATATTATATACTAGATGTGATCATCAGCAGAATATTATATACTAGATGTGATAATCAGTGGAATATTATATACTAGATGTGATCATCAGCGGAATATTATATACTAAATGTGGCAGTCAGTGGAATATTATATACTAGATATGGTCAGCAGAATATTATATACTAGATGTGGCCATCAGAAGAATATTATATACTAGATGTGATCATCAGCGGAATATTATATACTAGATGTGGCTATCAGCAGAATATTATATACTAGATGTGGCTATCAGCGGAATATTATATAATAGATGTGGTCATCAGCGGAATATTATATACTAGATGTGGCCATCAGCAGAATATTATATACTAGATGTGATCATCAGCGGAATATTATATACTAGATGTGGCCATCAGCAGAATATTATATACTAGATGTGGTCATAAGTGGAATATTATATACTAGATGTGATCATCAGTGGAATATTATATACTAGATGTGGCCATCAGCAGAATATTATATACTAGATGTGGCCATCAGCGGAATATTATATACTATATGTGGCCATTGGCAGAATATTATATACTAGATGTGATCATCAGTGGAATATTATATACTAGATGTGATCATCAGTGGAATATTATATACTAGATGTGGCCATCAGCGGAATATTATATAATAGATGTGGCCATCAGCGGAATATTATATACTAGATGTGGCCATCAGCGGAATATTATATAATAGATGTGGCCATCAGCGGAATATTATATACTAGATGTGGTCATCAGCGGAATATTATATACTAGATGTGGCCATCAGCGGAATATTATATACTAGATGTGGTCATCAGCGGAATATTATATACTAGATGTGGCCATCAGCGGAATATTATATACTAGATGTGGCCATCAGGGGAATATTATATACTAGATGTGGTCATCAGCGGAATATTATATACTAGATGTGGCCATCAGCGGAATATTATATAATAGATGTGGCCATCAGCGGAATATTATATACTAGATGTGGTCATCAGCGGAATATTATATACTAAATGTGGCCATCAGCGGAATATTATATACTAGATGTGATCATCAGCGGAATATTATATACTAGATGTGATCATCAGCAGAATATATACTAGATGTGGTCGTCAGCGGAATATTATATACTAGATGTGATCATCAGTGGAATATTATATACTAGATGTGGTCATCATCGGAATATTATATACTAGATGTGGTCAGCAGAATATTATACACTAGATGTGGTCATCATCGGAATATTATATACTAGATGTGATCATCGGAATATTATATACTAGATGTGATCATCAGCGGAATATTATATACTAGATGTGATCATCAGCGGAATATTATATACTAGATGTGGTCATCAGTGGAATATTATATACTAGATATGGTCAGCAGAATATTATATACTAGATGTGGCCATCAGAAGAATATTATATACTAGATGTGATCATCAGCGGAATATTATATACTAGATGTGGCTATCAGCAGAATATTATATACTAGATGTGGCTATCAGCGGAATATTATATAATAGATGTGGTCATCAGCGGAATATTATATACTAGATGTGGCCATCAGCAGAATATTATATACTAGAAGTGGCCATCAGCAGAATATTATATACTAGATGTGATCTTCAGTGGAATATTATATACTAGATGTGATCATCAGCGGAATATTATATACTAGATGTGGCCATCAGCAGAATATTATATACTAGATGTGGTCATAAGTGGAATATTATATACTAGATGTGATCTTCAGTGGAATATTATATACTAGATGTGATCATCAGCGGAATATTATATACTAGATGTGGCCATCAGCAGAATATTATATACTAGATGTGATCATCAGTGGAATATTATATACTAGATGTGGCCATCAGCAGAATATTATATACTAGATCTGGCCATCAGCGGAATATTATATACTATATGTGGCCATTGGCAGAATATTATATACTAGATGTGATCTTCAGTGGAATATTATATACTAGATGTGATCATCAGCGGAATATTATATACTAGATGTGGCCATCAGCAGAATATTATATACTAGATGTGATCTTCAGTGGAATATTATATACTAGATGTGATCATCAGCGGAATATTATATACTAGATGTGGCCATCAGCAGAATATTATATACTAGATGTGATCATCAGTGGAATATTATATACTAGATGTGATCATCAGTGGAATATTATATACTAGATGTGATCATCAGCGGAATATTATATACTAGATGTGGTCATCAGTGGAATATTATATACTAGATGTGGCCATCAGCGGAATATTATATACTAGATGTGGCCATCAGCGGAATATTATATACTAGATGTGATCATCAGCGGAATATTATATACTAGATGTGATCATCAGTGGAATATTATACACTAGATGTGATCATCAGCGGAATATTATATACTAGATGTGGTCATCAGTGGAATATTATATACTAAATGTGGCCATCAGCGGAATATTATATACTAGATGTGATCATCAGCGGAATATTATATACTAGATGTGATCATCAGCAGAATATATACTAGATGTGGTCGTCAGCGGAATATTATATACTAGATGTGATCATCAGTGGAATATTATATACTAGATGTGGTCATCATCGGAATATTATATACTAGATGTGGTCAGCAGAATATTATACACTAGATGTGATCATCGGAATATTATATACTAGATGTGATCATCAGCGGAATATTATATACTAGATGTGGCCATCAGCGGAATATTATATACTATATGTGGCCATTGGCAGAATATTATATACTAGATGTGATCATCATCGGAATATTATATACTAGATGTGGTCATCAGCGGAATATTATATACTAGATGTGGTCATCAGTGGAATATTATATACTAGATGTGGCCATCAGCGGAATATTATATACTAGATGTGATCATCAGCGGAATATTATATACTAGATGTGGCCATCAGCGGAATATTATATACTAGATGTGGTCATCAGTGGAATATTATATAATAGATGTGGCCATCAGCGGAATATTATATACTAGATGTGGTCATCAGTGGAATATTATATACTAGATGTGGCCATCAGCGGAATATTATATACTAGATGTGGCCATCAGCGGAATATTATATACTAGATGTGATCATCAGCGGAATATTATATACTAGATGTGGCCATCAGCGGAATATTATATACTAGATGTGGTCATCAGTGGAATATTATATACTAGATGTGGCCATCAGCGGAATATTATATACTAGATGTGGTCATCAGCGGAATATTATATACTAGATGTGGTCATCAGTGGAATATTGTATACTAAATGTGGCCATCAGCGGAATATTATAGATGTGGTCATCAGCGGAATATTATAGATGTGGTCATCAGCAGAATATTATATACTAGATGTGGTCAGCAGAATATTATACACAGAAATACATAGGGTGGCACAATATTGTTGTTGTCAGCTATACCACCATCAGGGGAGGACATATCATTGGTGGAGCCGCACTGGTGCCCAAGAGGTCAAGGAGCCCATTTCTACCTCCAAAGCAGGTGGAATTGTACATTTTGAATCGTTATTGTATTGGAAAGGGCCCATATACTGTTCTTGACCAGGGCCCTTTTCTCACTATGTCTGCCTGTCACCACCATGTACTATTTTGATTTTTATATAACTTTGAACTCATTGTGTTATTCACTAATTTATCAGTTTCTGTATCTTCTTCGGACCTTTTCATGATGTTTTCACCCATCACCACATTCTTGACATTTTATGCATTTATTTTATTATGTATTTTGGTTCAATAAAGTTATAAAGTTACTTTTATTCTAGTCCAGTCATTTATTGTAGTTTTTGTATCTATACGCTGTTCTTTTTTGGCTGCACACTTTTTTCTTTACTTTTTATTTTTACTCTACTTACACTGGCCTATTGGGGTATCTCCCAATGTTTCTAGGTTTTCAGATTTCTACAGTTGAGAAGATGTCTTAATTCGTTAATCTGCCTTTTAGTCATCACTAATCTTTATGGTTATCAGTTTGAGTACATTTTATGTTGGCGCATGTTTTTGAAATCAGTAGCACCATTATTTTCACACTACATTCACTGAACAGTCATGTATTGTCCTGCGGGAATGTTCCGAAGATAGGCAGAATTACAGTGATATTTTGGGTATTTACTTATAAGAGGTACACCAAGAGTTAATTAATAGGGATGGTTGCATACCTCAAATATTCGGCTTCGCGAATATCCGACAAATAGGTCGCCGCCATGCGAATATTCGATGCGCAATTTGAGTCTATGGGAAGCCCGAATAGTTCCAAATAGTTGTTATTCGGGTTTCCCATAGACTTACATTGCGCATCGAATATTCGCGAATAGTCGAATAGCCGTGACCTATTATTTACGAATCCGTATATTTGAGGTATTCGATCATCCCTAGTAATTAAAGGTATACAAAAAAAGTAAAAATATCCATCTACTATACTACATTTTACGATAGATTTTTAGAAATGCCCTTTAAACATGTCATACATCATTTTTTAATTTTACCTGACAAACACACCCCCTAATAATTAGTAAATGTTGTTAAAGGGATTGCTCACTACGCGGACAACTCCTTCCCAATCCATAAGTTTCCCCCATTTAAAATGATAACACAGACACACACATCCGGTGGTGGCGCGGTTGCAGCGGCATCATCACTATTTTTTCTGGGATTGCTTAATGTGATCCCATCAGCCAATTCAAACCCACTTTCGGGCAAATTGCTTATATCTGGAGAAAGTTAGCGCTGCTGCTCTCTCTTTCTCCGGATGTATGAGATATGACCGGAGGTGGGAAGGGTGAAGCGTCCAGTGGGATCGCATGATGTAACACTGTTACACGATCCCGGGAGGGACAGTGCAAAGACAACGCCGGCACTGGAGCAATCAGTGTTATTTTAAATGGGGGAAACTTACGGATGGGGAAGCGGTTATATGAGTAGCGGACAATACCTTTAAGGTACAGACTATTTTTTAGGTTTAAGAGGTCTGTCAGGCATATAACACTGATGATCTCGCTTTAGGATGGGTATTTCGTCAATGAGATGGTATTAGCATTAGCTGGATGTAATCAGCTGCATTTCTTTATTCTCCTATTTAATGGAAGTGGATCAGAACTGTACAGTATTTCTTAGTGGTGGCTACTACATACTGAACATTCAGCAGCTGATTGTTGGGGGCAGCAGGTGTCAGACCACCACCAATCTGATAATAATGACCTATCCTAAGGTCAGAAATATTATATGCTTGTCCAGACCCTTTAAAATGAGAAAATGAAGCTTGATTCTCCCTGCAGCCACTTGCTTCCAGTCATCGGGGCAATGCAGAGGAATGTAAGGCTATGTTCACACATTGCCTATTTTTATACGTTTTTTTTATTGGTTTTATGCAAATAAATGCAAACAGAATGCTGCTTTTTACAGTACCAGCCAAATATACGAGATTCCAGAAATCTCCTGCACACACAGACATGCATCTACTTTTTTTTCATGACTGAAATGGAATCTGCTGCGTTTTTTGGAAGAAGCGTCATATCAATTATTTCAAGGTTTTTGCAGCTTTTCTTGCCATTGAGTGAAAAAATGCAGCTACTTATGTGGTTAATGAAACTAACTTTATTTCAACATTTACTATAGACAAATGACCACCAAAAACGCAGCAGAAAACACCGCTTTTTTACCGCCAATAGATTAGGTTTTGCTGCAGAAAAAAACGCAGTGTGTGAACATAGCCTAAAGGTCACTTCTAACTACACAGTGAGCGCAGTGTAATCACTCCACGGGTTATTGACTGCTCTGCACACACACATGCTGCACACACACACACACACACACGCTGCACACACACATGCTGCACACACACACACACACACACACACACATGCTGCGCACACACACACACGCTGCGCACACACACACACACTGCACACGCTGCCCAGCAGACTGTCGATCAAGCCTCCGGGAATTACTTACAGCCCCGCTCTCTGTATAGTGAGCAATGACTAACAGCTCTCTGCACCGCTCCAATAACTGGAAGCTGTAGAGAGGATACTATTATTCTGTATATCTGTAGAACCCCATCTAATCCAGGACTGCCTGTGTCTTAGGATAATACATTGTCGTAAACACCAAGGTGCTTTGCTGTGAGCGAGTTATAAGTGTTTACCTGAAATACCTGAAATATTTCTACTAATAGTTTATGACGAAGTATCAAATAAACCAGACGGTGCAGTTACCGGACAAACTACTATGACTCGCACTGGTTAATGCATTTATGTTATGTGTCATTTAGCAACAGCTTTTCGACACGAGCGGAGGAATTCAACCATTCATTCACTGCGACCACAATATAATCGACACTCTACACCATTATGGATGAATAAAATTCACATTTATGAAGGGTTAGGCAGCTATAAATATAATCTCCAACTAATCAAAAATGATAAAATTATTAGTCAACTTGCAACAATGACACATCCTACAATATATCAGGCCCTCGCCCTCTCTAGGAAGTCTTAACCCATACTAGACTTGACTCCTAGCGGGCATCAGTGGAACCTATGAATATGCCAATGTTTTAGTTAACATTTTACACTTTAAATACAATTCTCGATAATGGCCTTTTAATTTTACACCCATGTTAACCTAACCAATAGGTTGGACTTGATGAATCCAGGTGTCCATCCCAAAGAGACAAATAATGAAGTGGCTAAGAGTTTCTTTAAAGAGCTGGATTAGTTAGTCTCATCGACGGTCTCACTTAATGATGAGACACATCAGAGTAGAAGTGGTTTGTTAAAGCAGTAACAAGGATAAAGTTCCTTAGAGTTGTTCTAATGCAGATTTAGGAGAGCATTCCACTCAAAAGCCCTTATGAACGGTTTCCCAGTAGACCATCCATGTTTCCCATTAATTTTAGGATAGACCATCCATGTTCCCATTTATAAGGCCATTACCATACTTGGATATGGTCCATTAAAAATCCATTTATAGCTGTGGTAGTTTAGGAAACCCACGGGTCAACCTTGGATTTTCGCCAAAGAAACCTATACAAACCCTCTCCATGAATATACCCTAAAACCTGAAACTGGGGAGGAGGACTTCCTGTACTGTTTGGTAAGGAGCGTTATTGTGTCAAGTAGCCCCCAAGAAGGATCTCATTTTTATCGTTGTAAAGCACGTTATTGTCCACTATGTACGGCCTCCAATAATTAAATTGGGACATATTTCAGGCTAGCCCAAAAACCTATGCCCGTTCAAACAATGGCAAAAGTAAAGTATTAAATCAGACAACTGCCAAATTGAAATATCACTTCCATAGGATGCAAAATATCATAATATATGCAAATATTAAAAAAAAAGCCTGTATCGGGGTATATTTACCTGCAGTACACCATGCACAGCATGTTATTAATCTCCTTGTCGGACATGTATCTCCTGAAGTCCTCCCATATATCCTTAATTGCGGTAATAGCCAGGATAATACATATTGGAATAATGGCTATAGCAGGTTGAAAGGCATTGACCACTGGTACAAAATTAAGTGCTGCCAACAATACAAAGTACATGTTGGCAAAGCGATGGAATTGTTCAAAAAGGTTTTTGGGAATGAAAGAAAGGATTGTATACTTGGTGGTCTTAATTTCATTAGTCTGGTAAATACTGTTGGGATTCTCCTTCCAATTCGAACCTTCAAAGAGCAGATTGGATTTGATAAATCGTGTGCCATCGTCCTTTTTCCGTCTTCCCCTGATAACCCTCTCCCAGATCTCAGTGGTAATAGAAGACATTGTTCTACATGTAGAAGTAAACTCGGGAAGAAAAGTAAAGCTTCACTCAATGTCTTCATAGACAAGAAAAGTAATCAAAATCCTTGCTCATCATATTGCCCTGGAATTGGTAATCCTGGTGCCCTTTGGTTACGGGCTAGAAGAATTGTACAGCAAAATCCCAAGAAGTCTAAGTAGGTCCTTCATGTGCGGTGAACTCCAGCAGACTCTTTCCTTTCCTCTTTCTTTCAAAGTACACCTGTTGATTGCAGACGTCACACCAGCTACTTGTGTGTCACACTATAAACCTGTTATTCCTAGGGCAGGACAGCTACCTCTGGGTCCTACAGCCGGTTTACTTTAATCACAGTGATGAACTGCTCACCTGACTGGTCTGCTAAGAAGCAGTCACAGCTCACTTACATTTAAGACAATGGGATGGCAGGGTGCCATGTGCTTCCATACAGTGACCACAATACGGAAGTCAATGAGATCTTTACTGGCTGGACAGGATATTGGGAGAGTGTACATGTGACGCTGCATTTTGTACCGAGACAGTTTATTAATAGAAACTGAGACTTACAGAACAATCAGGCTCAAATGAATGATATTTATGGAAAGAAAGTTACTAAATATAATATACTGCTCGTGATAAACTGCAAATGATAAACCACAGTATACTCTATAATCGCAGTGTAAAAAGAATATTTTGGGGCCGTTCTCTTCACTATACCAGATGAAGCCTGTGACATGGAAACTGGGAGAACAAAAAACAGGAGGCAGAAACCAAATATATTCATATTATAATGAGGGGCTCACACCAATCCTTGATTTAACACCCAAGTTTAAATGAACAGATACTTTAATCTTTCTACTGCAAATTAGCAGTAAATAAAGACTATACCTGTCCCTCCATCTAGTATATTTTATCATTCCGACACTTATCTATTTTCTATCTACAGTACTGATCTGTATCTCTCTCATATATACACACACATATACATACATCTAATATATAAAGCTGAGTGTATGTATGTATGTATGTATGTATGTATGTATATATATATATGTATGTATGTATGTGTGTGTGTGTGTGTGTGTGTGTGTGTCGCATTTACAATCATGAAATTTTTCACAGACACCTCATGTGACTCAGGGAACTTCAGACTCTTTTGATGGGAAAGGGTAACCCCACGCTTTACAGTTACTGTCCAAAAATCCTGCCTCCATTAAAGTTAATAGAGCTGTGCGGTATTAGGTTATTAATAGAAGCTGTGAGTGGTTGCTATAGGAACAAAAAAATAGTTATAAGAAGCTCATGTGTGAGGTAATAAGATGTCGGTGGGGGGACGGACAGAGAGAGACAGAAAGAGACAGAGACAGTCAAACAGACAGACAGGGAAAGAGACAGACAGACATAGGCACAGACAGACAGGGAAAGAGACAGAGAGACAGAAAGACAAGCAAAGAGACAGAGAGAGAGAGAGAGAGAGGGACAGTCAAAGAGACAGACAGACATAGACACAAACAGAGTAAGAGGCAGACAGAGAAAGAGACAGAGAGAGGCACGGACAGTCAAAGAGACAGAGACAGACAGACCGGGAAGGAGACAGAGACGGGTAGAGAGATAAAAACGGGTAAAGAGATAAAAACGGGTAAAGAGATAAAGACGGGTAAAGAGATAAAGACGGGTAGAGAGATAAAAACAGGTAAAGAGATAAAGACGGGGAGCGAGATAAAGACGGGGAGCGAGATAAAGACGGGGAGCGAGATAAAGACGGGGAGCGAGATAAAGACGGGGAGCGAGATAAAGACGGGGAGCGAGATAAAGACGGGGAGCGAGATAAAGACGGGGAGCGAGATAGAGACGGGGAGCGAGATAAAGACGGGGAGCGAGATAAAGACGGGGAGCGAGATAAAGACGGGGAGCGAGATAAAGACGGGGAGCGAGATAAAGACGGGGAGCGAGATAAAGGCGGGGAGCGAGATAAAGGCGGGGAGCGAGATAAAGACGGGGAGCGAGATAAAGGCGGGGAACGAGACAGGCGGGGAACGAGACAGGCGGGGAACGAGACAGGCGGGGAACGAGACAGGCGGGGAACGAGACAGGCGGGGAACGAGACAGGCGGGGAACGAGACAGGCGGGGAACGAGACAGGCGGGGAACGAGACAGGCGGGGAACGAGACAGGCGGGGAACGAGACAGGCGGGGAACGAGACAGGCGGGGAACGAGACAGGCGGGGAACGAGACAGGCGGGGAACGAGACAGGCGGGGAACGAGACAGGCGGGGAACGAGACAGGCGGGGAACGAGACAGGCGGGGAACGAGACAGGCGGGGAACGAGACAGGCGGGGAACGAGACAGGCGGGGAACGAGACAGGCGGGGAACGAGACAGGCGGGGAACGAGACAGGCGGGGAACGAGACAGGCGGGGAACGAGACAGGCGGGGAACGAGACAGGCGGGGAACGAGACAGGCGGGGAACGAGACAGGCGGGGAACGAGACAGGCGGGGAACGAGACAGGCGGGGAACGAGACAGGCGGGGAACGAGACAGGCGGGGAACGAGACAGGCGGGGAACGAGACTGACAGACACAGAGATAGAGATAGACAGAGAGACTGATACAGAGACAGACACAGAGATAGACACAGACAGACAGAGATACAGACAGAGACACACATGAATAGAGACAGACACACAGACAGAGGCAGACAGGGAAAGAGAGACACAGAAAGAGGCAGACAGAGACAGACACAGAGAGATAGAGACTGGGAGAGAAACAGAGAGACTGTTACTATCCCAAGCAACACCCGGGTACTACAGCTAGTTATATATATAATATATATATATATATATATATATATATATATATATATATATATATATATATATATATATATATATATATATATATATATATATATCTATATATATAATATATAAAGCTGAATATGTGTATGTATGTGTGTATGTCCGGGATTGGCATCTGCACCGTCACAGCTACAGCCACAAAATTTTGCACACTCACACGTCTGGACCCCCAGAGCATTATAGGCTATGTTGTGAGGCAAAATTTTAACCCCGCGTGTTCCAATTTACCAATCAATTTTGCCCCTATCTACATAATGGGGAAAAAGTGAAACTTAAAGTGTATCTGCACCGTCGCATTTACAATCACGAAATTTTGCACAGACACCTCATGTGACCCAGGGAACGTTGTAGACAATGTTTTGACAGGAAAATGTAACCCCGCGCTTTACAGTTACTCTCCAAAAAACATGCCTCCATTAAAGTAAATGGAGCCTGGAACTACAGGTTATTAGTAGGAGCAGGGCCGGCTCCAGGTTTTTGTGGGCCCTGGGCGGAAGAGTCCCGGTGGGCCCCATCCACACGCAGACACACACATACGTACACATACATATACATATTTAAAGACAAACTCACAAAAATACGTATAGAACTGACATATCTATACAGTCATATACACTGACATACATAGATACACATCATACATGCATACAGACACACACAACACAACTCTGCTAGATACATACATACAGACACACACAGCTCTGCTGGATACATACACACATAGCTCTGCTACATACACACATAGCTCTACTACATACATACACAGCTCTGCTAGATACATACACACATAGCTCTGCTAGATACATACACACATAGCTCTGCTACATACATACACACATAGCTCTGCTACATACATACACACATAGCTCTGCTACATACATACACAGCTCTGCTGGATACATACACACATAGCTCTGCTACATACACTCATAGCTCTGCTACATACACACACAGCTCTGCTGGATACATACACACATAGCTCTGCTACATACATACACAGCTCTGCTGGATACATACACACATAGCTCTGCTACATACATACACACATAGCTCTGCTACATACATACACACATAGCTCTGCTACATACATACACACATAGCTCTGCTACATACATACACACATAGCTCTGCTACATACATACACACATAGCTCTGCTACATACATAGCTCTACTACATACATAGCTCTGCTACATACATACATATAGCTCTGCTACATACATACATGAATCTGCTACATACATACACACATAGCTCTGCTACATACATACACACATAGCTCTGCTACATACATACACACATAGCTCTGCTACATACATACACACATAGCTCTGCTACATACATACACACATAGCTCTGCTGCATACATACACACATAGCTCTGCTACACACATACATACACATAGCTCTGCTACATACATACATGAATCTGCTACATACATACACACATAGCTCTGCTACATACATACACACATAGCTCTGCTACATACATACACACACACATAGCTCTGCTACATACATAGCTCTGCTACATACATACATCTGCTACATACATACACACATAGCTCTGCTACATACATACACAGCTCTGCTACATACATACACACATAGCTCTGCTACATACATACACACATAGCTCTGCTACATACATACACACATAGCTCTGCTGCATACATACACACATAGCTCTGCTACACACATACATACACATAGCTCTGCTACATACATACATGAATCTGCTACATACATACACACATAGCTCTGCTACATACATACACACATAGCTCTGCTACATACATACACACACACATAGCTCTGCTACATACATATCTCTGCTACATACATACATGAATCTGCTACATATATACACACATAGCTCTGCTACATACATACACAGCTCTGCTACATACATACACACATAGCTCTGCTACATACATACACACATAGCTCTGCTACATACATACACACATAGCTCTGCTGCATACATACACACATAGCTCTGCTGCATACATACACACATAGCTCTGCTACATACATACATGAATCTGCTACATACATACACATATAGCTCTGCTACATACATACAGACATAGCTCTGCTACATACATACACACATAGCTCTGCTACATACATACAGACACACACGTAGCTCTGTGGGGCCCACACACACAGCTCCAGGGGCCAGCACATACAGCACCGGGGGGCAGGGCATACACCTAAGGGGGGAGAAGCCCATACAGCTCCCCAGGGCCCATAAATCGGGGGCGGGGAGGGCACATACCTCTCAGGTCACGGTGGAGAGGGGGCCCACAAAGCGCTGGAGAGGGGGCCCACACAGCGCCGGAGAGGGGGCCCACACAGCGCCGGAGAGGGGGCCCACACAGTGCCGGAGAGGGGGCCCACACAGCGCCGGAGAGGGGGCCCACACAGCGCCGGAGAGAAGAGCTGTGCTGGGGGTCGCTGGCTGGCACTGCAACTCCTTCATCTGTGGGACTGAGCAGGCCGGTCGGTAGCTCCGCCCACAGATGAAGTTCAAACCAGGAAGTCTGCGCGCCTTAAAGGGACGGCGCTGCAGATTACTGCCGAGGACTGCGGAACTCGGCCCGGGGGCAGCAGAACTAAGGCGAGGGGGCCCCGGCCAAGGGGCACCAGAACTGACGAGGCCGAGTGGGCCCCCCCGGCTCTCCAGGGCCCCGGCATTTGCCCAGGTATGCCGCGTGCTGACGCCGGCCCTGAGTAGGAGCTGTGATTGGTTGCTATAGGAACAAAAGACATTCATAGCATAAGAAGCTTATATGTGAGGTAATAAGATGTTGGTGGGGAGACGGATAGAGAGAGACAAACGGTGAAAGAGACAGACAGAGACAGACAGTGAAAGACAGACAGAGACAGACAGTGAAAGAGACAGACAGAGACAGACAGTAAAAGAGACAGACAGACAGTGAAAGAGGCAGACCGTGAAAGAGACAGACAGAGATAGACCTGGAAAGAGACAGAGCTGGAAAGAGACAGAGCTGGAAAGAGACAGAGCTGGAAAGAGATAGAGCTGGAAAGAGATAGAGCTGGAAAGAGACAGAGCTGGAAAGAGACAGAGCTGGAAAGAGACTGACCTGGAAAGAGACAGATGGGGAAAGAGACAGACAGACGTGCAGACAGGGACAGAGACAGGTATTTGTTTTGTGGTTTTTGTGTGCAGAATAAATTTTTGTTAATACATTCTATGTTGTTAACAACAGTTATTAACCCGGGCGAAGCCGGGTAGTACATACGTATATATATTAGCTGCGGGATAGTAACTGTCTCTCAGTCTCTCGCTATCCATGTGTGTCTCTGTCTCTGTGCATGTTTGTCTGTCTCTGTCTGTGTTTCCCTGTGTCTATCTCTCACTAACACGGTGTCTATATGTCTCTCTCTATCTCTGTGTCTATCTCTGTGTCTGTCTCTTTCCCAGTCTGTGTCTCTTTCCCCATCTGTGTCATTTTCCCCATCTGTGTCTCTTTCCCAGTCTGTGTCTCTTTCCCCATCTGTGTCATTTTCCCCATCTGTGTCTCTATCCCAGTCTGTGTCTCTTTCCCCGTCTCTTTCCCTGTTTCTTTCCCTGTCTGTCTCTCTCTTTCCCTGTTTGCTTGTCTATCTCTTTCCCTGTCTGTATGTGTCTGTCTGCCTCTTTCTCTTTGATTGTTTGTCTGTCTCTGTCTGTCTCTTTCCCTGTCTGCCTCTTACTTGGTTTGTGCCTATGTCTGTCTGTCTCTTTCTATCCGTCTCCCCACTGCACACAAGCTTCTTAAGCTAACAATTTATTTTGTTCCTATAGCAACCAATTACAGCTCCTATTAATACCCAATAGCTTGCAGCTCTATTGACTTTAATGGAGGTAGGTTTTTTGGAGAGTAACTGTAAAACGCGGGGTTAAATTTTCCCATCAACACAGTCTAGGACGTTCCCTGAGTCACATGGGGTGTCTGTGCAAAATTTTGTGATTGAAAATGCGATTTATATATTGCTCAAAAATCTAAAAGGGAACACTTCAACAACACAATGTCATTCCAAGTCAGTATCAATCGAAACCCAGACCTCCATGGGATATTCATTTAGATTTAAATTAATCATTTTTAATGTTTCATTGTTCTCAACGCATTCCACTATAAAATAAAGATTTGCAACTTGAATATGTTATTCACTGAGATCTAAGATGTATATATCTAAGATCTAAATATACACAGTATAATGTATATTATATATACTGTATATACACACAGTACAGACCAAACGTTTGGACACACTTTCTCATTCAAAGAGTTTTCTTTATTTTCATGACTCTGAAAATTGTAGATTCACATTGAAGGCATCAAAACTATGAATTAACACATGTGGAATGAAATACTTAACAAACAAGTGTGAAACAACTGAAAATATGTCTTATATTCTAGGTTCTTCAAAGTAGCCACCTTTTGCTTTGATTACTGCTTTGCACACTCTTGGCATTCTCTTGATGACCTTCAAGAGGTAGACACCAGAAATGGTTTTCACTTCACAGGTGTGCCCTGTCAGGTTTAATAAGTGGGATTTCTTGCCTTATAAATGGGTTTGGGACCATTAGTTGTGTTGTGCAGAAGTCTGGTGGATACACAGCTGATAGTTCTACTGAATGGACTGTTAGAATTTGTATTATGGCAAGAAAAAAAGCAGCTAAGTAAAAAAAAAAACGAGTGGCCATCATTACTTTAAGAAATGAAGGTCAGTTAGTCCAAAAAATTGGGAAAACTTTGAAAGTGTCCCTAAGTGCAGTGGCAAAAACCATCAAATGCTACAAAGAAACTGGCTCACATGAGGACTGCCCCAGGAAAGGAAGACCAAGAGTGACCTCTGCTGCGGAGGATAAGTTTATCGGAGTCAGCAGCCTCAGAAATCGCAGGTTAACAGCAGCTCAGATTAGAGACCAGGTCAATGCGACACAGAGTTCTAGCAGCAGACACATCTCTAGAACAACTATTAAGAGGAGACTTTGTGCAGCAGGCCTTCATGGTAAAATAGCTGCTAGGAAACCACTGCTAAGGACAGGCAACAAGCAGAAGAGACTTGTTTGGGCTAAAGAACACAAGGAATGGACATTAAACCAGTGGAAATCTGTGCTTTGGTCTGATGAGTCCAAATTTGAGATCTTTGGATCCAACCACCGTGTCTTTGTGGAACGCAGAAAAGGTGAACGGATGGACTCTACATGCCTGGTTCCCACCGTGAAGCATGGAGGTGGAGGTGTGATGGTGCTTTGCTGGTGACACTGTTGGGGATTTATTCAAAATTGAAGGCATACTGAACCAGCATGGCTACCACAGCATCTTGGAGCGGCATGCTATTCTATCCGGTTTGCGTTTAGTTGGACCATCATTTATTTTTCAACAGGACAATGACCTCAAACACACTTTCAGGCTGTGTAAGGACTATTTGACTAAGAAGGAGAGTGATGGGGTGCAACGCCAGATGACCTGGCTTCCACAGTCACCAGACCTGAACCCAATCGAGATGGTTTGGGGTGAGCTGGACTGCAGAGTGAAGGCAAAAGGGCCAACAAGTGCTAAGCATCTCTGGGAACTCCTTCAAGACTGTTGGAAAACCATTTCCAGTGACTACCTCTTGAAGCTCAACAAGAGAATGCCAAGAGTGTGCAAAGTAGTAACCAAAGCAAAAGGTGGCTACTTTGAAGAACCTAGAATATAAGACATACTTTCAGTTACACTATTTTGTTAAGTATTTCCTTCCACATGTGTTAATTCATAGTTTTGATGCCTTCAATGTGAATCTACAATTTCAGAGTCATGAAAATAAAGAAAACTCTTTGAATGAGAATGTATGTCCAAACTTTTGGTCTGTGTCTGTACTGTGTGTGTGTATACGCATCGACCGCTCGGCCACGCCCCTTCCCCCGAATTCAAACGAAGCCCCGACTCCCCCAGCCCAGACATAACCTTGCGATGCTGGGATTGTGACGGAGCCGGTGTACGCTGGTAACCATGATAAACATCGCGTAACTATAGGAAGCGCTTCCCTTAGTTACCCGATGTGTATCATGGTTACCAGCGAACACCGGCTCCCGGTACACATGTGCAGGGAGCCGGCATACGCTGCGGTCAATAATGAAGTGTCATGCAGCGGTGAAAGAGTTAAAGACACTGCAAGACACTTCATTATAGGCAGCGGGCACCCCCAGAAGAGAGAAGACAGAAGAAAGAAGACCCCGCAGTCATACTCACCAGACGCCGACCGGGAGCAGGTGAGCGCATCAAGGTCCTGCAGCGGCGGAACACACACACATACATACACACACACACACATAAGAAGTGACACACACACATCAGATCACACTCACTCACTCTCACACACACATCAGATCGCATCCACACAATCACAACATTCAGTGATATCGCTTACTTCTCGGCGGCGATACTGTGCGTGCAGTGACCTTCCAGGACCTGCCGGAGGATCACATGGCCGGAAGCATGTGGTATCTCCGGATGTTGTGAGTGCGTATGTGCGATATCGTCTGTGTGTGTGTGTGTGTGTGTGTGTGTATGCGATCGGATGTGTGCGTGTGTTCTGATGTGTGAGTGTATGCGATCGGATCTGTGAGTGTCGGCAGAAGGCAGAGGAGCACGGCGTGCAGCACAGCTGCTGGGACCGCCCACCGGAGGGCACAGGGAGAAGTGGGATGTGAGTGTATGCGATCAGATGTGTGCGTGTATACTATCTGATGTGTGACTGTGGAGCACGATGGGGAGTGTGCAGCATGAGGGATGGAGCACGATGGGGGGTGCGCAGCATGGGGGATGGAGCACAATGGGGAGTGCGCAACATGGGGGATAGAGCACGATGAGGGGTGCGCAGCATGGGTATGGAGCAGGATGGGGGGTGCGCAGCATGGGGGATGGAGCACGATGGGGGTGCACACCTTCCCCCAAAACACACACACACCGCCACACGCGCACCGCACAACACACCACACACACACTGGGAACCACAAACACCGCCCTACACAGACACCCACACACACAGACAACGCCACACACACACAACACCCAACACACAAACACCGCGGCATACACAAATATACGCACATACCGCGCAACACACACACATTGCACAAAACATACCTCCCCCAAAACACACCACACACACACAAACCGCGCAACACACACACACAGCACCACACACAGACAACACTGCAGACACACAGCGCTCCACAAACAACGCAACACACACAACACACATACAACACCGCTCTCACCCCCCCCCCACACCCAGACAACACCCAGAACATTTACAGCGCCCTACACAAACACTTGGCAACTACACACAACATCTATATATAACAAAAATCATACATTAACTACACAATACGTAAATTCTAGAATACCCGATGCGTAGAATCGGGCCACCTTCTAGTATATATATATATATATATATATTATATATTTATAATATCTATATATATCTATATATATATATATCTATATATATCTATATATATATATATATATATATCTATATATATCTATATATATATAAATAATATCTCTCTTTCTCTCTCTCTCTTTCTTTATATATTATATATAGCTATCTAATATATAAAGCTGAATGTGTGTATGTATGTGTGTGTATGTCCGGGATTGTCATCTGCACCGTCGCAGCTACAGCCACAAAATTTTGCACACTCACACTTCTGGACCCCGAGAGTGTCATAGGCTATGTTTTGAGGGGAAATTTTAACCCCGCGCTTTACAGTTATTCACCAAAAAACCTGCCTCCATTAAAGCGAATGGAGCTGGGAGCCACAGTGCAGCCAGAACTTCAGAAGACTGCGCAGCCACGCCCTTATATGGAATGTTGGCGTGTCACAATGCAGCCAGGGAAAGAGACAGACAATGACACAGACAGGGAAAGAGGCAGTCAGACAGGGTAAGAAACAGACATACACAGGGTAAGAGACAGACACAGAGACAGACACAGACAAAGAAACAGACTGACAGGGAAAGAGACAGACAGAGAAAGAGAGAGACAGGTAAAGAGACAGACACAGACAGGTAAAGAGACAGACACAGACAAAGACAGAGACAGAGAGACACAGGGAAACAGAGACAGGGAAAGAGAGGGAAAGAGACAGACAAAGACAGACACAGGGAAAGAGATAAAGTGGCTTTACACACTGCAACATCGCAAACGACATCGCTGTAACATCACCGGTTTTGTGACGTTATAGCGACCTCCCCAGCGACATTGCAGTGTGTGAAACACATCAGCGACCTGGCCCCTGCTGTGAAGTTGCTGATCGCTACAAATCGTTCAGGACCATTCTTTGGTCCTTTGTTTCCCACTGTGCAGCATGATCGCTAGAAAGTCTCAGTGTGTAAAAGGGACTTTACAGCGACTTCGTTAGCGACTTCCCTTTCAAAAAGCTGCTTTACAACGTCCCCAATGACTAGCTAGGTCGTTCTGCAGGTCCGGATCGCAGTTGCGTCATTGGCCAGGTCTGCCTGTTTGACAGCTCACCAGCGACTCACCAGAGACTTTGTAGCGATCCCGGCCAGGTTGGGATCGCTGGTGGGATCGCTGAAAGTCTTAGTGTGTAAAGGGGCCTTTAGAGGGAAAGAGGGAAGGAGACAGACAGGGAAAGTGACAGAGACAGACAGGGAAAGAGACAGACAGACAAAGAGATAGAGAGAGAGAGACAGAGAGATATATACAGAGTTGGAGACAGACAGAGAATGGGAAAGAAACAGAGAGACAGCTACTATCCCGGGCAGCGCCGGGTGCTATGTTGTGAGGCGAAATTTTAACCCCGTGCATTCCAATTTACCATTCAATTTTGCCCCTATCTACATAATGGGGAAAAAGTGAAACGAAAAGTGTTGGGGGCAAATTGACAGCTGCCAGATGTGAACAAGGAGGACTTAAAGACTGAGAGCGATGGCGCCAAAGAGTATATACCGTACAGTTCCTAAGATGGGGCCCCGACATGGGATACTCACCACACTCGGGGATATGAACACACACACAAAATGCGCCACACATTACCACGTACTTGAACACACATCTCACCACACATACGCCAACCTCGCCACATAATCGCCCTAAAACACATACAAGTCTGGTATTATCCTTCAAAAATAAAAATCTGATTAATAAGCAGCCAAACTACAAGAACAACAAATGTACCACATAGGAAATATGGCAGCTGTCAGTCACATGACCTGTCTATTATGTGTATGTGTGAGCTAATATATACTGTCAGGGGGAGGGCTTTCTGTTGCCTGGGAATTTATCAGGCTGCCAACAGCAACCAATCACAGCTTAGCTTCTATTTTGCTACAGTTAATTAATCTGAGCTCTGATTGGTTAATATAGGCAACAATTTAATAATTACCGGTACATTTCCATCTATTTGTTTTGTGATTTTTGTGTGCAGAATACATTTTTGTTAATACATTCTATTTTGTTAACAGCAGCTATTAACCCGGGCGAAGTACAGCTGAACCCGGGTAGTACAGCTAGTGTATATATATATATATATATATATATATATATATATATATATATATATATATATATATATATATATATATATATTTATATTATATATATATACACATACACACATATATATATATATATATATATATATATATATATATATATATATATATACACACACATATACAGTGCCTACAAGTATTCAACCCCCTGCAGATTTAGCAGGTTTGATAAGATACAAATAAGTTAGAGCCTGCAAACTTCAAACAAGAGCAGGATTTATTAACAGATGCATAAATCTTACAAACCAACAAGTTATGTTGCTCAGTTAAATTTTAATAAATTTTCAACATAAAAGTGTGGGTCAATTATTATTCAACCCCTAGGTTTAATATTTTGTGGAATAACCCTTGTTTGCAATTACAGCTAATAATCGTCTTTTATAAGACCTGATCAGGCTGGCACAGGTCTCTGGAGTTATCTTGGCCCACTCCTCCATGCAGATCTTCTCCAAGTTATCTAGGTTCTTTGGGTGTCTCATGTGGACTTTAATCTTGAGCTCCTTCCACAAGTTTTCAATTGGGTTAAGGTCAGGAGACTGACTAGGCCACTGCAACACCTTGATTTTTTCCCTCTTGAACCAGGCCTTGGTTTTCTTGGCTGTGTGCTTTGGGTCGTTGTCTTGTTGGAAGATGAAATGACGACCCATCTTAAGATCCTTGATGGAGGAGCGCAGGTTCTTGGCCAAAATCTCCAGGTAGGCCGTGCTATCCATCTTCCCATGGATGCGGACCAGATGGCCAGGCCCCTTGGCTGAGAAACAGCCCCACAGAATGATGCTGCCACCACCATGCTTGACTGTAGGGATGGTATTCTTGGGGTCGTATGCAGGGCCATCCAGTCTCCAAACGTCACGTGTGTGGTTGGCACCAAAGATCTCGATCTTGGTCTCATCAGACCAGAGAACCTTGAACCAGTCTGTCTCAGAGTCCTCCAAGTGATCATGAGCAAACTGTAGACGAGCCTTGACATGACGCTTTGAAAGTAAAGGTACCTTACGGGCTCGTCTGGAACGGAGACCATTGTGGTGGAGTACGTTACTTATGGTATTGCCTGAAACCAATGTCCCCACTGCCATGAGATCTTCCCGGAGCTCCTTCCTTGTTGTCCTTGGGTTAGCCTTGACTCTTCGGACAAGCCTGGCCTCGGCATGGGTGGAAACTTTCAAAGGCTGTCCAGGCCGTGGAAGGCTAACAGTAGTTCCATAAGCCTTCCACTTCCGGATGATGCTCCCAACAGTGGAGACAGGTAGGCCCAACTCCTTGGAAAGGGTTTTGTACCCCTTGCC